>NW_026893260.1:0-49568 GCF_033815535.1 Pezoporus flaviventris | reverse complement strand
TTGGCTTAAAACGTCTTAAGAAAGTAACAAGAATGGATAGCAAACAGGGGAAAATCTGGTTTCAATTTGATAGAAATGGGGAAAAATGGGTTAGAAATGAGCGAAAAACTCTGAAACCAGGAAAGAATTGGGCAAAAATTAGCAAGGAGAAAAAAAAAAGCTTACAAGGGGTTGAAACGTGGCAAAAATAGGATAGAAACTGCCAAAAATGTATTAAAAGAGGTTAGAACTTGAAAAAGTGGGTTTGGAAAGGGGAAAAATAACTTAAAAATGGTTAGAAATTGAGAAATTTGGGTAAGGAAAAGAAACCAAAAAATGCTTAAAACGACTTAGAAAATTGAAATAAAAAAAAGGGTTAGCAATGGCTAAAAGTGGCTTAAAACGTTTCAGAAAGTAACAAGAATGCATAGCAAACGGGGGGAAAACCGGTTTCAATTTGATAGAAATGGGGCAAAATGGGTTAGAAATGAGCGAAAAACTCTGAAACCAGGAAAGAATTGGGCAAAAATTAGGAAGAAAAGAAAAAAAAAGCTTACAAGGGGTTGAAACGTGGCAAAAATAGGATAGAAACTGCCAAAAATGGATTAAAAGGGGTTAGAACTTGACAAAAATGGGTTAGGAAAGGGGAAAAATAGCTTAAAAATGGTTAGAAATTGAGAAATTTGGGTTAGGAAAAGAAACGAAAAAATGCTTAAAACGACTTAGAAAATGGAAATAAATAAGGGTTAGTAATGGCTAAAAGTGGCTTAAAACGTCTAAGAAGGTAACAAGAATGGATAGCAAGCAGGGGAAAATCTGGTTTAAATTTGATAGAAATGGGGAAAAATGGGTTATAAATGAGCGAAAAACTCTGAAACCAGGAAAGAATTGGGCAAAAAACAGCAAGGAGAAAAAAAAAAAGCTTGAAAGGGGTTGAAACGTGGCAAAAATAGGATAGAAACTGCCAAAAAAGGATTAAAAGGGGTTAGAACTTGACAAAAATGGGTTAGGAAAGGGGAAAAATAGCTTAAAAATGGTTAGAAATTGAGAAATTTGGGTTAGGAAAAGAAACGAAAAAATGCTTAAAACGACTTAGAAAATGGAAATAAATAAGGGTTAGTAATGGCAAAAAGTGGCTCTAAAACGTCTAAGAAAGTAACAAGAATGGATAGCAAACAGGGGAAAATCTGGTTTCAATTTGATAGAAATGGGAAAAATGGGTTAGAAATGAGCGAAAAACTCTGAAACCAGGAAAGAATTGGGCAAAAATTAGGAAGAAAAGAAAAAGCTTAAAAGGGGTTGAAACGTGGCAAAAATAGGGTAGAAATTGCCAAAAATGGATTAAAAGGGGTTAGAACTTGACAAAAGTGGGTTAGGAAAGGGGAAAAATAGCTTAAAAATGGTTAGAAATTGAGAAATTTGGGTTAGGAAAATAAACGAAAAAATGCTTAAAACGACTTAGAAAATGGAAATAAAAAAAGGGTTAGTAATGGCCAAAAGTGGCTTAAAACATATTTGAAAGTAACAAGAATGCATAGCAAACGGGGGGAAAACCGGTTTCAATTTGATAGAAATGGGGAAAAATGGGTTAGAAATGAGCGAAAAACTCTGAAACCAGGAAAGAATTGGGCAAAAATTAGCAAGAAAAGAAAAAAAAAGCTTAAAAGGGGTTGAAACGTGGCAAAAATAGGATAGAAACTGCTAAAAATGTATTAAAAGAGGTTAGAACTTGAAAAAGTGGGTTTGGAAAGGGGAAAAATAACTTAAAAATGGTTAGAAATTGAGAAATTTGGGTTAGGAAAAGAAACCAAAAAATGCTTAAAACGACTTAGAAAATTGAAATAAAAAAAGGGTTAGCAATGGCCAAAAGTGGCTTAAAACGTTTCAGAAAGTAACAAGAATGCATAGCAAACGGGGGGAAAACCGGTTTCAATTTGATAGAAATGGGGCAAAATGGGTTAGAAATGAGCGAAAAACTCTGAAACCAGGAAAGAATTGGGCAAAAATTAGCAAGAAAAGAAAAAAAAAGCTTACAAGGGGTTGAAACGTGGCAAAAATAGGGTAGAAATTGCCAAAAATGGATTAAAAGGGGTTAGAACTTGACAAAAATGGGTTAGGAAAGGGGAAAAATAACTTAAAAATGGTTAGAAATTGAGAAATTTGGGTTAGGAAAAGAAACCAAAAAATGCTTAAAACGACTTAGAAAATGGAAATAAAAAAAGGGTTAGTAATGGCCAAAAGTGGCTTAAAACATATTTGAAAGTAACAAGAATGCATAGCAAACGGGGGAAAACCGGTTTCAATTTGATAGAAATGGGGAAAAATGGGTTAGAAATGAGCGAAAAACTCTGAAACCAGGAAAGAATTGGGCAAAAATTAGCAAGAAAAGAAAAAAAAAGCTTAAAAGGGGTTGAAACGTGGCAAAAATAGGATAGAAACTGCCAAAAATGTATTAAAAGAGGTTAGAACTTGAAAAAGTGGGTTTGGAAAGGGGAAAAATAACTTAAAAATGGTTAGAAATTGAGAAATTTGGGTTAGGAAAAGAAACCAAAAAATGCTTAAAACGACTTAGAAAATTGAAATAAAAAAAGGGTTAGCAATGGCTAAAAGTGGCTTAAAACGTTTCAGAAAGTAAAAAGAATGCATAGCAAACGGGGGAAAACCGGTTTCAATTTGATAGAAATGGGGCAAAATGGGTTAGAAATGAGCGAAAAACTCTGAAACCAGGAAAGAATTGGGCAAAAATTAGGAAGAAAAGAAAAAAAAAGCTTACAAGGGGTTGAAACGTGGCAAAAATAGGATAGAAACTGCCAAAAATGGATTAAAAGGGGTTACAACTCACAAAAATGGGTTAGGAAAGGGGAAAAATAGCTTAAAAATGGTTAGAAATTGAGAAATTTGGGTTAGGAAAAGAAACCAAAAAATGCTTAAAACGACTTAGAAAATGGAAATAAAGAAGGGTTAGTAATGGCTAAAAGTGGCTTAAAACGTCTAAGAAGGTAACAAGAATGCATAGCAAGCAGGGGAAAATCTGGTTTAAATTTGATAGAAATGGGGAAAATGGGTTAGAAATGAGCGAAAAACTCTGAAACCAGGAAAGAATTGGGCAAAAAACAGCAAGGAGAAAAAAAAAAGCTTGAAAGGGGTTGAAACGTGGCAAAAATAGGATAGAAACTGCAAAAAATGGATTAAAAGGGGTTACAACTTGACAAAAATGGGTTAGGAAAGGGGGAAAAATAACTTAAAAATGGTTAGAAATTGAGAAATTTGGGTTAGGAAAAGAAACGAAAAAATGCTTAAAACGACTTAGAAAATGGAAATAAAAAAAGGGTTAGCAATGGCCAAAAGTGGCTTAAAACATATTTGAAAGTAACAAGAATGCATAGCAAACGGGGGAAGACCGGTTTAAATTTGATAGAAATGGGGCAAAATGGGTTAGAAATGAGCGAAAAACTCTGAAACCAGGAAAGAATTGGGCAAAAAATAGCAAGGAAAAAAAAAGCTTAAAAGGGGTTGAAACGTGGCAAAAATAGGGCACAAACTGCCAAAAATGGATTAAAAGGGGTTAGAACTTGACAAAAGTGGGTTAGGAAAGGGGAAAAATAACTTAAAAATGGTTAGAAATTGAGAAATTTGGGTTAGGAAAAGAAACCAAAAAATGCTTAAAACGACTTAGAAAATGGAAATAAAAAAAGGGTTAGCAATGGCCAAAAGTGGCTTAAAACGTTTCAGAAAGTAACAAGAATGCATAGCAAACGGGGAAAAACCGGTTTAAATTTGATAGAAATGGGGAAAAATGGGTTAGAAATGAGCGAAAAACTCTGAAACCAGGAAAGAATTGGGCAAAAATTAGGAAGAAAAGAAAAAAAAAAGCTTACAAGGGGTTGAAACGTGGCAAAAATAGGGTAGAAACTGCCAAAAATGTATTAAAAGGGGTTAGAACTTGACAAAAATGGGTTAGGAAAGGGGAAAAATAACTTAAAAATGGTTAGAAATTGAGAAATTTGGGTTAGGAAAAGAAACCAAAAAATGCTTAAAACGACTTAGAAAATGGAAATAAAAAAAGGGTTAGCAATGGCCAATAGTGGCTTAAAACGTTTCAGAAAGTAACAAGAATGCATAGCAAACGGGGAAAAACCGGTTTCAATTTGATAGAAATGGGGAAAAATGGGTTAGAAATGAGCGAAAAACTCTGAAACCAGGAAAGAATTGGGCAAAAAACAGGAAGGAGAAAAAAAAAAGCTTAAAAGGGGTTGAAACGTGGCAAAAATAGGATAGAAACTGCCAAAAATGGATTAAAAGGGGTTACAACTTGACAAAAATGGGTTAGGAAAGGGGGAAAAATAGCTTAAAAATGGTTAGAAATTGAGAAATTCGGGTTAGGAAAAGAAACCAAAAAATGCTTAAAAACGACTTAGAAAATTGAAATAAATAAGGGTTATTAATGGCTAAAAGTGGCTTAAAACGTCTAAGAAAGTAACAAGAATGGATAGCAAACAGGGAAAATCTGGTTTCAATTTGATAGAAATGGGGAAAAATGGGTTAGAAATGAGCGAAAAACTCTGAAACCAGAAAAGAATTGGGCAAAAATTAGGAAGAAAAGAAAAAAAAAAGCTTACAAGGGGTTGAAACGTGGCAAAAATAGGGTAGAAACTGCCAAAAATGTATTAAAAGGGGTTACAACTTGACAAAAATGGGTTAGGAAAGGGGAAAAATAACTTAAAAATGGTTAGAAATTGAGAAATTTGGGTTAGGAAAAGAAACCAAAAAATGCTTAAAACGACTTAGAAAATGGAAATAAAAAAAGGGTTAGTAATGGCCAAAAGTGGCTTAAAACATATTTGAAAGTAACAAGAATGCATAGCAAACGGGGGAAAACCGGTTTAAATTTGATAGAAATGGGGAAAAATGTGTTAGAAATGAGCGAAAAACTCTGAAACCAGGAAAGAATTGGGCAAAAATTAGCAAGGAAAAAAAAAGCTTAAAAGGGGTTGAAACGTGGCAAAAATAGGATAGAAACTGCCAAAAATGGATTAAAAGGGGTTAGAACTTGACAAAAATGGGTTAGGAAAGGGAAAAATAACTTAAAAATGGTTAGAAATTGAGAAATTTGGGTTAGGAAAAGAAACCAAAAAATGCTTAAAACGACTTAGAAAATGGAAATAAATAAGGGTTAGTAATGGCTAAAAGTGGCTTAAAACGTCTAAGAAAGTAACAAGAATGGATAGCAAACAGGGGAAAATCTGGTTTCAATTTGATAGAAATGGGGAAAAAATGGGTTAGAAATGAGCGAAAAACTCTGAAACCAGGAAAGAATTGGGCAAAAATTAGCAAGGAGAAAAAAAAAAGCTTACAAGGGGTTGAAACGTGGCAAAAATAGGATAGAAACTGCCAAAAATGTATTAAAAGAGGTTAGAACTTGAAAAAGTGGGTTTGGAAAGGGGAAAAATAACTTAAAAATGGTTAGAAATTGAGAAATTTGGGTAAGGAAAAGAAACCAAAAAATGCTTAAAACGACTTAGAAAATTGAAATAAAAAAAGGGTTAGCAATGGCTAAAAGTGGCTTAAAACGTTTCAGAAAGTAACAAGAATGCATAGCAAACGGGGGGAAAACCGGTTTCAATTTGATAGAAATGGGGCAAAATGGGTTAGAAATGAGCGAAAAACTCTGAAACCAGGAAAGAATTGGGCAAAAATTAGGAAGAAAAGAAAAAAAAAGCTTACAAGGGGTTGAAACGTGGCAAAAATAGGATAGAAACTGCCAAAAATGATTAAAAGGGGTTAGAACTTGACAAAAATGGGTTAGGAAAGGGGAAAAATAGCTTAAAAATGGTTAGAAATTGAGAAATTTGGGTTAGGAAAAGAAACGAAAAAATGCTTAAAACGACTTAGAAAATGGAAATAAATAAGGGTTAGTAATGGCTAAAAGTGGCTTAAAACGTCTAAGAAGGTAACAAGAATGGATAGCAAGCAGGGGAAAATCTGGTTTAAATTTGATAGAAATGGGGAAAAATGGGTTATAAATGAGCGAAAAACTCTGAAACCAGGAAAGAATTGGGCAAAAAACAGCAAGGAGAAAAAAAAAAAGCTTGAAAGGGGTTGAAACGTGGCAAAAATAGGATAGAAACTGCCAAAAAAGGATTAAAAGGGGTTAGAACTTGACAAAAATGGGTTAGGAAAGGGGAAAAATAGCTTAAAAATGGTTAGAAATTGAGAAATTTGGGTTAGGAAAAGAAACGAAAAAATGCTTAAAACGACTTAGAAAATGGAAATAAATAAGGGTTAGTAATGGCAAAAAGTGGCTCTAAAACGTCTAAGAAAGTAACAAGAATGGATAGCAAACAGGGGAAAATCTGGTTTCAATTTGATAGAAATGGGGAAAAATGGGTTAGAAATGAGCGAAAAACTCTGAAACCAGGAAAGAATTGGGCAAAAATTAGGAAGAAAAGAAAAAGCTTAAAAGGGGTTGAAACGTGGCAAAAATAGGGTAGAAATTGCCAAAAATGGATTAAAAGGGGTTAGAACTTGACAAAAGTGGGTTAGGAAAGGGGAAAAATAGCTTAAAAATGGTTAGAAATTGAGAAATTTGGGTTAGGAAAATAAACGAAAAAATGCTTAAAACGACTTAGAAAATGGAAATAAAAAAAGGGTTAGTAATGGCCAAAAGTGGCTTAAACATATTTGAAAGTAACAAGAATGCATAGCAAACGGGGGAAAACCGGTTTCAATTTGATAGAAATGGGGAAAAATGGGTTAGAAATGAGCGAAAAACTCTGAAACCAGGAAAGAATTGGGCAAAAAATTAGCAAGAAAAGAAAAAAAAAGCTTAAAAGGGGTTGAAACGTGGCAAAAATAGGATAGAAACTGCTAAAAATGTATTAAAAGAGGTTAGAACTTGAAAAAGTGGGTTTGGAAAGGGGAAAAATAACTTAAAAATGGTTAGAAATTGAGAAATTTGGGTTAGGAAAAGAAACCAAAAAATGCTTAAAACGACTTAGAAAATTGAAATAAAAAAAGGGTTAGCAATGGCCAAAAGTGGCTTAAAACGTTTCAGAAAGTAACAAGAATGCATAGCAAACGGGGGAAAACCGGTTTCAATTTGATAGAAATGGGGCAAAATGGGTTAGAAATGAGCGAAAAACTCTGAAACCAGGAAAGAATTGGGCAAAAATTAGCAAGAAAAGAAAAAAAAAAGCTTACAAGGGGTTGAAACGTGGCAAAAATAGGGTAGAAATTGCCAAAAATGGATTAAAAGGGGTTAGAACTTGACAAAAATGGGTTAGGAAAGGGGAAAAATAACTTAAAAATGGTTAGAAATTGAGAAATTTGGGTTAGGAAAAGAAACCAAAAATGCTTAAAACGACTTAGAAAATGGAAATAAAAAAAGGGTTAGTAATGGCCAAAAGTGGCTTAAAACATATTTGAAAGTAACAAGAATGCATAGCAAACGGGGGAAAACCGGTTTCAATTTGATAGAAATGGGGAAAAATGGGTTAGAAATGAGCGAAAAACTCTGAAACCAGGAAAGAATTGGGCAAAAATTAGCAAGAAAAGAAAAAAAAAGCTTAAAAGGGGTTGAAACGTGGCAAAAATAGGATAGAAACTGCCAAAAATGTATTAAAAGAGGTTAGAACTTGAAAAAGTGGGTTTGGAAAGGGGAAAAATAACTTAAAAATGGTTAGAAATTGAGAAATTTGGGTTAGGAAAAGAAACCAAAAAATGCTTAAAACGACTTAGAAAATTGAAATAAAAAAAGGGTTAGCAATGGCTAAAAGTGGCTTAAAACGTTTCAGAAAGTAAAAAGAATGCATAGCAAACGGGGGAAAACCGGTTTCAATTTGATAGAAATGGGGCAAAATGGGTTAGAAATGAGCGAAAAACTCTGAAACCAGGAAAGAATTGGGCAAAAATTAGGAAGAAAAGAAAAAAAAAGCTTACAAGGGGTTGAAACGTGGCAAAAATAGGATAGAAACTGCCAAAAATGGATTAAAAGGGGTTACAACTCACAAAAATGGGTTAGGAAAGGGGAAAAATAGCTTAAAAATGGTTAGAAATTGAGAAATTTGGGTTAGGAAAAGAAACCAAAAAATGCTTAAAACGACTTAGAAAATGGAAATAAAGAAGGGTTAGTAATGGCTAAAAGTGGCTTAAAACGTCTAAGAAGGTAACAAGAATGCATAGCAAGCAGGGGAAAATCTGGTTTAAATTTGATAGAAATGGGGAAAAATGGGTTAGAAATGAGCGAAAAACTCTGAAACCAGGAAAGAATTGGGCAAAAAACAGCAAGGAGAAAAAAAAAAGCTTGAAAGGGGTTGAAACGTGGCAAAAATAGGATAGAAACTGCAAAAAATGGATTAAAAGGGGTTACAACTTGACAAAAATGGGTTAGGAAAGGGGAAAAATAACTTAAAAATGGTTAGAAATTGAGAAATTTGGGTTAGGAAAAGAAACGAAAAAATGCTTAAAACGACTTAGAAAATGGAAATAAAAAAAGGGTTAGCAATGGCCAAAAGTGGCTTAAAACATATTTGAAAGTAACAAGAATGCATAGCAAACGGGGGAAGACCGGTTTAAATTTGATAGAAATGGGGCAAAATGGGTTAGAAATGAGCGAAAAACTCTGAAACCAGGAAAGAATTGGGCAAAAAATAGCAAGGAAAAAAAAAGCTTAAAAGGGGTTGAAACGTGGCAAAAATAGGGCACAAACTGCCAAAAATGGATTAAAAGGGGTTAGAACTTGACAAAAGTGGGTTAGGAAAGGGGAAAAATAACTTAAAAATGGTTAGAAATTGAGAAATTTGGGTTAGGAAAAGAAACCAAAAAATGCTTAAAACGACTTAGAAAATGGAAATAAAAAAAGGGTTAGCAATGGCCAAAAGTGGCTTAAAACGTTTCAGAAAGTAACAAGAATGCATAGCAAACGGGGAAAAACCGGTTTAAATTTGATAGAAATGGGGAAAAATGGGTTAGAAATGAGCGAAAAACTCTGAAACCAGGAAAGAATTGGGCAAAAATTAGGAAGAAAAGAAAAAAAAAAGCTTACAAGGGGTTGAAACGTGGCAAAAATAGGGTAGAAACTGCCAAAAATGTATTAAAAGGGGTTAGAACTTGACAAAAATGGGTTAGGAAAGGGGAAAAATAACTTAAAAATGGTTAGAAATTGAGAAATTTGGGTTAGGAAAAGAAACCAAAAAATGCTTAAAACGACTTAGAAAATGGAAATAAAAAAAGGGTTAGCAATGGCCAATAGTGGCTTAAAACGTTTCAGAAAGTAACAAGAATGCATAGCAAACGGGGAAAAACCGGTTTCAATTTGATAGAAATGGGGAAAAATGGGTTAGAAATGAGCGAAAAACTCTGAAACCAGGAAAGAATTGGGCAAAAAACAGGAAGGAGAAAAAAAAAAGCTTAAAAGGGGTTGAAACGTGGCAAAAATAGGATAGAAACTGCCAAAAATGGATTAAAAGGGGTTACAACTTGACAAAAATGGGTTAGGAAAGGGGAAAAATAGCTTAAAAATGGTTAGAAATTGAGAAATTCGGGTTAGGAAAAGAAACCAAAAAATGCTTAAAACGACTTAGAAAATTGAAATAAATAAGGGTTATTAATGGCTAAAAGTGGCTTAAAACGTCTAAGAAAGTAACAAGAATGGATAGCAAACAGGGGAAAATCTGGTTTCAATTTGATAGAAATGGGGAAAAATGGGTTAGAAATGAGCGAAAAACTCTGAAACCAGGAAAGAATTGGGCAAAAATTAGGAAGAAAAGAAAAAAAAAAGCTTACAAGGGGTTGAAACGTGGCAAAAATAGGGTAGAAACTGCCAAAAATGTATTAAAAGGGGTTACAACTTGACAAAAATGGGTTAGGAAAGGGGAAAAATAACTTAAAAATGGTTAGAAATTGAGAAATTTGGGTTAGGAAAAGAAACCAAAAAATGCTTAAAACGACTTAGAAAATGGAAATAAAAAAAGGGTTAGTAATGGCCAAAAGTGGCTTAAAACATATTTGAAAGTAACAAGAATGCATAGCAAACGGGGGAAAACCGGTTTAAATTTGATAGAAATGGGGAAAAATGTGTTAGAAATGAGCGAAAAACTCTGAAACCAGGAAAGAATTGGGCAAAAATTAGCAAGGAAAAAAAAAGCTTAAAAGGGGTTGAAACGTGGCAAAAATAGGATAGAAACTGCCAAAAATGGATTAAAAGGGGTTAGAACTTGACAAAAATGGGTTAGGAAAGGGGAAAAATAACTTAAAAATGGTTAGAAATTGAGAAATTTGGGTTAGGAAAAGAAACCAAAAAATGCTTAAAACGACTTAGAAAATGGAAATAAATAAGGGTTAGTAATGGCTAAAAGTGGCTTAAAACGTCTAAGAAAGTAACAAGAATGGATAGCAAACAGGGGAAAATCTGGTTTCAATTTGATAGAAATGGGGAAAAATGGGTTAGAAATGAGCGAAAAACTCTGAAACCAGGAAAGAATTGGGCAAAAATTAGCAAGGAGAAAAAAAAAAGCTTACAAGGGGTTGAAACGTGGCAAAAATAGGATAGAAACTGCCAAAAATGTATTAAAAGAGGTTAGAACTTGAAAAAGTGGGTTTGGAAAGGGGAAAAATAACTTAAAAATGGTTAGAAATTGAGAAATTTGGGTAAGGAAAAGAAACCAAAAAATGCTTAAAACGACTTAGAAAATTGAAATAAAAAAAGGGTTAGCAATGGCTAAAAGTGGCTTAAAACGTTTCAGAAAGTAACAAGAATGCATAGCAAACGGGGGGAAAACCGGTTTCAATTTGATAGAAATGGGGCAAAATGGGTTAGAAATGAGCGAAAAACTCTGAAACCAGGAAAGAATTGGGCAAAAATTAGGAAGAAAAGAAAAAAAAAGCTTACAAGGGGTTGAAACGTGGCAAAAATAGGATAGAAACTGCCAAAAATGGATTAAAAGGGGTTAGAACTTGACAAAAATGGGTTAGGAAAGGGGAAAAATAGCTTAAAAATGGTTAGAAATTGAGAAATTTGGGTTAGGAAAAGAAACGAAAAAATGCTTAAAACGACTTAGAAAATGGAAATAAATAAGGGTTAGTAATGGCTAAAAGTGGCTTAAAACGTCTAAGAAGGTAACAAGAATGGATAGCAAGCAGGGGAAAATCTGGTTTAAATTTGATAGAAATGGGGAAAAATGGGTTATAAATGAGCGAAAAACTCTGAAACCAGGAAAGAATTGGGCAAAAAACAGCAAGGAGAAAAAAAAAAAGCTTGAAAGGGGTTGAAACGTGGCAAAAATAGGATAGAAACTGCCAAAAAAGGATTAAAAGGGGTTAGAACTTGACAAAAATGGGTTAGGAAAGGGGAAAAATAGCTTAAAAATGGTTAGAAATTGAGAAATTTGGGTTAGGAAAAGAAACGAAAAAATGCTTAAAACGACTTAGAAAATGGAAATAAATAAGGGTTAGTAATGGCAAAAAGTGGCTCTAAAACGTCTAAGAAAGTAACAAGAATGGATAGCAAACAGGGGAAAATCTGGTTTCAATTTGATAGAAATGGGGAAAAATGGGTTAGAAATGAGCGAAAAACTCTGAAACCAGGAAAGAATTGGGCAAAAATTAGGAAGAAAAGAAAAAGCTTAAAAGGGGTTGAAACGTGGCAAAAATAGGGTAGAAATTGCCAAAAATGGATTAAAAGGGGTTAGAACTTGACAAAAGTGGGTTAGGAAAGGGGAAAAATAGCTTAAAAATGGTTAGAAATTGAGAAATTTGGGTTAGGAAAATAAACGAAAAAATGCTTAAAACGACTTAGAAAATGGAAATAAAAAAAGGGTTAGTAATGGCCAAAAGTGGCTTAAAACATATTTGAAAGTAACAAGAATGCATAGCAAACGGGGGAAAACCGGTTTCAATTTGATAGAAATGGGGAAAAATGGGTTAGAAATGAGCGAAAAACTCTGAAACCAGGAAAGAATTGGGCAAAAATTAGCAAGAAAAGAAAAAAAAAGCTTAAAAGGGGTTGAAACGTGGCAAAAATAGGATAGAAACTGCTAAAAATGTATTAAAAGAGGTTAGAACTTTAAAAAGTGGGTTTGGAAAGGGGAAAAATAACTTAAAAATGGTTAGAAATTGAGAAATTTGGGTTAGGAAAAGAAACCAAAAAATGCTTAAAACGACTTAGAAAATTGAAATAAAAAAAGGGTTAGCAATGGCCAAAAGTGGCTTAAAACGTTTCAGAAAGTAACAAGAATGCATAGCAAACGGGGGGAAAACCGGTTTCAATTTGATAGAAATGGGGCAAAATGGGTTAGAAATGAGCGAAAAACTCTGAAACCAGGAAAGAATTGGGCAAAAATTAGCAAGAAAAGAAAAAAAAAGCTTACAAGGGGTTGAAACGTGGCAAAAATAGGGTAGAAATTGCCAAAAATGGATTAAAAGGGGTTAGAACTTGACAAAAATGGGTTAGGAAAGGGGAAAAATAACTTAAAAATGGTTAGAAATTGAGAAATTTGGGTTAGGAAAAGAAACCAAAAAATGCTTAAAACGACTTAGAAAATGGAAATAAAAAAAGGGTTAGTAATGGCCAAAAGTGGCTTAAAACATATTTGAAAGTAACAAGAATGCATAGCAAACGGGGGAAAACCGGTTTCAATTTGATAGAAATGGGGAAAAATGGGTTAGAAATGAGCGAAAAACTCTGAAACCAGGAAAGAATTGGGCAAAAATTAGCAAGAAAAGAAAAAAAAAGCTTAAAAGGGGTTGAAACGTGGCAAAAATAGGATAGAAACTGCCAAAAATGTATTAAAAGAGGTTAGAACTTGAAAAAGTGGGTTTGGAAAGGGGAAAAATAACTTAAAAATGGTTAGAAATTGAGAAATTTGGGTTAGGAAAAGAAACCAAAAAATGCTTAAAACGACTTAGAAAATTGAAATAAAAAAAGGGTTAGCAATGGCTAAAAGTGGCTTAAAACGTTTCAGAAAGTAAAAAGAATGCATAGCAAACGGGGGAAAACCGGTTTCAATTTGATAGAAATGGGGCAAAATGGGTTAGAAATGAGCGAAAAACTCTGAAACCAGGAAAGAATTGGGCAAAAATTAGGAAGAAAAGAAAAAAAAAGCTTACAAGGGGTTGAAACGTGGCAAAAATAGGATAGAAACTGCCAAAAATGGATTAAAAGGGGTTACAACTCACAAAAATGGGTTAGGAAAGGGGAAAAATAGCTTAAAAATGGTTAGAAATTGAGAAATTTGGGTTAGGAAAAGAAACCAAAAAATGCTTAAAACGACTTAGAAAATGGAAATAAATAAGGGTTAGTAATGGCTAAAAGTGGCTTTAAAACGTCTAAGAAGGTAACAAGAATGCATAGCAAGCAGGGGAAAATCTGGTTTAAATTTGATAGAAATGGGGAAAAATGGGTTAGAAATGAGCGAAAAACTCTGAAACCAGGAAAGAATTGGGCAAAAAACAGCAAGGGAGAAAAAAAAAAAGCTTGAAAGGGGTTGAAACGTGGCAAAAATAGGATAGAAACTGCAAAAAATGGATTAAAAGGGGTTACAACTTGACAAAAATGGGTTAGGAAAGGGGAAAAATAACTTAAAAATGGTTAGAAAATTGAGAAATTTGGGTTAGGAAAAGAAACGAAAAAATGCTTAAAACGACTTAGAAAATGGAAATAAAAAAAGGGTTAGCAATGGCCAAAAGTGGCTTAAAACGTTTCAGAAAGTAACAAGAATGCATAGCAAACGGGGAAAAACCGGTTTCAATTTGATAGAAATGGGGCAAAATGGGTTAGAAATGAGCGAAAAACTCTGAAACCAGGAAGGAATTGAGCAAAAATTAGGAAGAAAAGAAAAAAAAAGCCTACAAGGGGTTGAAACGTGCAAAAATAGGATAGAAACTGCCAAAAATGTATTAAAAGGGGTTAGAACTTGACAAAAATGGGTTAGGAAAGGGGAAAAATAGCTTAAAAATGGTTAGAAATTGAGAAATTTGGGTTAGGAAAAGAAACGAAAAAATGCTTAAAACGACTTAGAAAATGGAAATAAATAAGGGTTAGTAATGGCAAAAAGTGGCTTTAAAACGTCTAAGAAAGTAACAAGAATGGATAGCAAACAGGGGAAAATCTGGTTTCAATTTGATAGAAATGGGGAAAAATGGGTTAGAAATGAGCGAAAAACTCTGAAACCAGGAAAGAATTGGGCAAAAATTAGGAAGAAAAGAAAAAGCTTAAAAGGGGGTGAAACGTGGCAAAAATAGGGTAGAATTTGCCAAAAATGGATTAAAAGGGGTTAGAACTTGACAAAAGTGGGTTAGGAAAGGGGAAAAATAGCTTAAAAATGGTTAGAAATTGAGAAATTTGGGTTAGGAAAAGAAACGAAAAAATGCTTAAAACGACTTAGAAAATGGAAATAAAAAAAGGGTTAGTAATGGCCAAAAGTGGCTTAAAACATATTTGAAAGTAACAAGAATGCATAGCAAACGGGGGAAAACCGGTTTCAATTTGATAGAAATGGGGAAAAATGGGTAGAAATGAGCGAAAAACTCTGAAACCAGGAAAGAATTGGGCAAAATTAGCAAGAAAAGAAAAAAAAAGCTTAAAAGGGGTTGAAACGTGGCAAAAATAGGATAGAAACTGCCAAAAATGTATTAAAAGAGGTTAGAACTTGAAAAAGTGGGTTTGGAAAGGGGAAAATTAACTTAAAAATGGTTAGAAATTGAGAAATTTGGGTTAGGAAAAGAAACCAAAAATGCTTAAAACGACTTAGAAAATTGAAATAAAAAAAGGGTTAGCAATGGCCAAAAGTGGCTTAAAACGTTTCAGAAAGTAACAAGAATGCATAGCAAACGGGGGAAAACCGGTTTAAATTTGATAGAAATGGGGCAAAATGGGTTAGAAATGAGCGAAAAAACTCTGAAACCAGGAAAGAATTGGGCAAAAAATTAGCAAGAAAAGAAAAAAAAAGCTTACAAGGGGTTGAAACGTGGCAAAAATAGGGTAGAAATTGCCAAAAAATGGATTAATAGGGGTTAGAAATTGACAAAAATGGGTTAGGAAAGGGGAAAAATAACTTAAAAATGGTTAGAAATTGAGAAATTTGGGTTAGGAAAAGAAATGAAAAAATGCTTAAAACGACTTAGAAAATGGAAATAAAAAAAGGGGTTAGTAATGGCCAAAAGTGGCTTAAAACATATTTGAAAGTAACAAGAATGCATAGCAAACGGGGGAAAAACCGGTTTCAATTTGATAGAAATGGGGAAAAATGGGTTAGAAATGAGAGAAAAACTCTGAAACCAGGAAAGAATTGGGCAAAAATTAGCAAGAAAAGAAAAAAAAAGCTTAAAAGGGGTTGAAACGTGGCAAAAATAGGATAGAAACTGCCAAAAATGTATTAAAAGAGGTTAGAACTTGAAAAAGTGGGTTTGGAAAGGGGAAAAATAACTTAAAAATGGTTAGAAATTGAGAAATTTGGGTTAGGAAAAGAAACCAAAAAATGCTTAAAACGACTTAGAAAATTGAAATAAAAAAAGGGTTAGCAATGGCTAAAAGTGGCTTAAAACGTTTCAGAAAGTAACAAGAATGCATAGCAAACGGGGGAAAACCGGTTTCAATTTGATAGAAATGGGGCAAAATGGGTTAGAAATGAGCGAAAAACTCTGAAACCAGGAAAGAATTGGGCAAAAATTAGGAAGAAAAAGAAAAAAAAGCTTACAAGGGGTTGAAACGTGGCAAAAATAGGATAGAAACTGCCAAAAATGGATTAAAAGGGGTTACAACTTGACAAAAATGGGTTAGGAAAGGGGAAAAATAACTTAAAAATGGTTAGAAATTGAGAAATTTGGGGTTAGGAAAAGAAACCAAAAATGCTTAAAACGACTTAGAAAATGGAAATAAATAAGCGTTAGTAATGGCTAAAAGTGGCTTAAAACGTCTAAGAAAGTAACAAGAATGGATAGCAAACAGGGGAAAATCTGGTTTCAATTTGATAGAAATGGGGAAAAATGGGTTATAAATGAGCGAAAAACTCTGAAACCAGGAAAGAATTGGGCAAAAATTAGGAAGAAAAGAAAAAAAAAAGCTTACAAGGGGTTGAAACGTGGCAAAAATAGGATAGAAACTGCCAAAAATGGATTAAAAGGGGTTACAACTTGACAAAAATGGGTTAGGAAAGGGGAAAAATAACTTAAAAATGGTTAGAAATTGAGAAATTTTGGGTTAGGAAAAGAAACCAAAAAATGCTTAAAACGACTTAGAAAATGGAAATAAAAAAAGGGTTAGCAATGGCCAAAAGTGGCTTAAAACGTTTCAGAAAGTAACAAGAATGCATAGCAAACGGGGAAAAACCGGTTTCAATTTGATAGAAATGGGCAAAATGGGTTAGAAATGAGCGAAAAACTCTGAAACCAGGAAGGAATTGGGCAAAAATTAGGAAGAAAAGAAAAAAAAAGCCTACAAGGGGTTGAAACGTGGCAAAATAGGAAAGAAACTGCCAAAAAAGGATTAAAAGGGGTTAGAACTGACAAAAATGGGTTAGGAAAGGGGAAAAATAGCTTAAAAATGGTTAGAAATTGAGAAATTTGGGTTAGGAAAAGAAACCAAAAAATGCTTAAAACGACTTAGAAAATGGAAATAAAAAAAGGGTTAGTAATGGCCAAAAGTGGCTTAAAACATATTTGAAAGTAACAAGAATGCATAGCAAACGGGGGAAAACCGGTTTCAATTTGATAGAAATGGGGAAAAATGGGTTAGAAATGAGCGAAAAACTCTGAAACCAGGAAAGAATTGGGCAAAAATTAGCAAGAAAAGAAAAAAAAGCTTAAAAGGGGTTGAAACGTGGCAAAAATAGGATAGAAACTGCCAAAAATGTATTAAAAGAGGTTAGAACTTGAAAAAGTGGGTTTGGAAAGGGGAAAAATAACTTAAAAATGGTTAGAAATTGAGAAATTTGGGTTAGGAAAAGAAACCAAAAAATGCTTAAAACGACTTAGAAAATTGAAATAAAAAAAGGGTTAGCAATGGCCAAAAGTGGCTTAAAACGTTTCAGAAAGTAACAAGAATGCATAGCAAACGGGGGGAAAACCGGTTTCAATTTGATAGAAATGGGGCAAAATGGGTTAGAAATGAGCGAAAAACTCTGAAACCAGGAAAGAATTGGGCAAAAATTAGCAAGAAAAGAAAAAAAAAGCTTACAAGGGGTTGAAACGTGGCAAAAATAGGGTAGAAATTGCCAAAAATGGATTAAAAGGGGTTAGAACTTGACAAAAATGGGTTAGGAAAGGGGAAAAATAACTTAAAAATGGTTAGAAATTGAGAAATTTGGGTTAGGAAAAGAAACCAAAAAATGCTTAAAACGACTTAGAAAATGGAAATAAAAAAAGGGTTAGTAATGGCCAAAAGTGGCTTAAAACATATTTGAAAGTAACAAGAATGCATAGAAAAAGGGGGAAAACCGGTTTCAATTTGATAGAAATGGGAAAAATGGGTTAGAAATGAGCGAAAAACTCTGAAACCAGGAAAGAATTGGGCAACAATTAGCAAGAAAAGAAAAAAAAAGCTTAAAAGGGGGTTGAAACGTGGCAAAATAGGATAGAAACTGCCAAAAATGTATTAAAAGAGGTTAGAACTTGAAAAAGTGGGTTTGGAAAGGGGAAAAATAACTTAAAAATGGTTAGAAATTGAGAAATTTGGGTTAGGAAAAGAAACCAAAAAATGCTTAAAACGACTTAGAAAATTGAAATAAAAAAAGGGTTAGCAATGGCTAAAAGTGGCTTAAAACGTTTCAGAAAGTAAAAAGAATGCATAGCAAACGGGGGAAAACCGGTTTCAATTTGATAGAAATGGGGCAAAATGGGTTAGAAATGAGCGAAAAACTCTGAAACCAGGAAAGAATTGGGCAAAAATTAGGAAGAAAAGAAAAAAAAAGCTTACAAGGGGTTGAAACGTGGCAAAAATAGGATAGAAACTGCCAAAAATGGGTTAAAAGGGGTTACAACTTGACAAAAATGGGTTAGGAAAGGGGAAAAATAGCTTAAAAATGGTTAGAAATTGAGAAATTTGGGTTAGGAAAAGAAACCAAAAATGCTTAAAACGACTTAGTAAATGGAAATAAATAAGGGTTAGTAATGGCTAAAAGTGGCTTAAAACGTCTAAGAAGGTAACAAGAATGCATAGCAAACAGGGGAAAATCTGGTTTAAAATTTGATAGAAATGGGGAAAAATGGGTTAGAAATGAGCGAAAAACTCTGAAACCAGGAAAGAATTGGGCAAAAAACAGCAAGGAGAAAAAAAAAAGCTTGAAAGGGGTTGAAACGTGGCAAAAATAGGATAGAAACTGCCAAAAATGGATTAAAAGGGGTTACAACTTGACAAAAATGGGTTAGGAAAGGGGAAAAATAACTTAAAAATGGTTAGAAATTGAGAAATTTGGGTTAGGAAAAGAAACGAAAAAATGCTTAAAACGACTTAGAAAATGGAAATAAAAAAAGGGTTAGCAATGGCCAAAAGTGGCTTAAAACGTTTCAGAAAGTAACAAGAATGCACAGCAAACGGGGAAAAACCGGTTTCAATTTGATAGAAATGGGGCAAAATGGGTTAGAAATGAGCGAAAAACTCTGAAAACCAGGAAGGAATTGGGCAAAAATTAGGAAGAAAAGAAAAAAAAAGCCTACAAGGGGTTGAAACGTGGCAAAAATAGGATAGAAACTGCCAAAAATGTATTAAAAGGGGTTAGAACTTGACAAAAATGGGTTAGGAAAGGGGAAAAATAGCTTAAAAATGGTTAGAAATTGAGAAATTTGGGTTAGGAAAAGAAACGAAAAAATGCTTAAAACGACTTAGAAAATGGAAATAAATAAGGGTTAGTAATGGCAAAAAGTGGCTTAAAACGTCTAAGAAAGTAACAAGAATGGATAGCAAACAGGGGAAAATCTGGTTTCAATTTGATAGAAATGGGGAAAAATGGGTTAGAAATGAGCGAAAAACTCTGAAACCAGGAAAGAATTGGGCAAAAATTAGGAAGAAAAGAAAAAGCTTAAAAGGGGGTGAAACGTGGCAAAAATAGGGTAGAATTTGCCAAAAATGGATTAAAAGGGGTTAGAACTTGACAAAAGTGGGTTAGGAAAGGGGAAAAATAGCTTAAAAATGGTTAGAAATTGAGAAATTTGGGTTAGGAAAAGAAACCGAAAAAATGCTTAAAACGACTAGAAAATGGAAATAAAAAAAGGGTTAGTAATGGCCAAAAGTGGCTTAAAACATATTTGAAAGTAACAAGAATGCATAGCAAACGGGGGAAAACCGGTTTCAATTTGATAGAAATGGGGAAAAATGGGTTAGAAATGAGCGAAAAACTCTGAAACCAGGAAAGAATTGGGCAAAAATTAGCAAGAAAAGAAAAAAAAAGCTTAAAAGGGGTTGAAACGTGGCAAAAATAGGATAGAAACTGCCAAAAATGTATTAAAAGAGGTTAGAACTTGAAAAAGTGGGTTTGGAAAGGGGAAAAATAACTTAAAAATGGTTAGAAATTGAGAAATTTGGGTTAGGAAAAGAAACCAAAAAATGCTTAAAACGACTTAGAAAATTGAAATAAAAAAAGGGTTAGCAATGGCCAAAAGTGGCTTAAAACGTTTCAGAAAGTAACAAGAATGCATAGCAAACGGGGGGAAAACCGGTTTCAATTTGATAGAAATGGGGCAAAATGGGTTAGAAATGAGCGAAAAACTCTGAAACCAGGAAAGAATTGGGCAAAAATTAGCAAGAAAAGAAAAAAAAAGCTTACAAGGGGTTGAAACGTGGCAAAAATAGGGTAGAAATTGCCAAAAATGGATTAATAGGGGTTAGAACTTGACAAAAATGGGTTAGGAAAGGGGAAAAATAACTTAAAAATGGTTAGAAATTGAGAAATTTGGGTTAGGAAAAGAAACCAAAAAATGCTTAAAACGACTTAGAAAATGGAAATAAAAAAAGGGTTAGTAATGGCCAAAAGTGGCTTAAAACATATTTGAAAGTAACAAGAATGCATAGCAAACGGGGGAAAACCGGTTTCAATTTGATAGAAATGGGGAAAAATGGGTTAGAAATGAGCGAAAAACTCTGAAACCAGGAAAGAATTGGGCAAAAATTAGCAAGAAAAGAAAAAAAAAGCTTAAAAGGGGTTGAAACGTGGCAAAAATAGGATAGAAACTGCCAAAAATGTATTAAAAGAGGTTAGAACTTGAAAAAGTGGGTTTGGAAAGGGGAAAAATAACTTAAAAATGGTTAGAAATTGAGAAATTTGGGTTAGGAAAAGAAACCAAAAAATGCTTAAAACGACTTAGAAAATGGAAATAAAAAAAGGGTTAGTAATGGCCAAAAGTGGCTTAAAACATATTTGAAAGTAACAAGAATGCATAGAAAAAGGGGGAAAACCGGTTTCAATTTGATAGAAATGGGGAAAAATGGGTTAGAAATGAGCGAAAAACTCTGAAACCAGGAAAGAATTGGGCAAAAATTAGCAAGAAAAGAAAAAAAAAGCTTAAAAGGGGTTGAAACGTGGCAAAAATAGGATAGAAACTGCCAAAAATGTATTAAAAGAGGTTAGAACTTGAAAAAGTGGGTTTGGAAAGGGGAAAAATAACTTAAAAATGGTTAGAAATTGAGAAATTTGGGTTAGGAAAAGAAACCAAAAAATGCTTAAAACGACTTAGAAAATTGAAATAAAAAAAGGGTTAGCAATGGCTAAAAGTGGCTTAAAACGTTTCAGAAAGTAAAAAGAATGCATAGCAAACGGGGGAAAACCGGTTTCAATTTGATAGAAATGGGGCAAAATGGGTTAGAAATGAGCGAAAAACTCTGAAACCAGGAAAGAATTGGGCAAAAATTAGGAAGAAAAGAAAAAAAAAGCTTACAAGGGGTTGAAACGTGGCAAAAATAGGATAGAAACTGCCAAAAATGGATTAAAAGGGGTTACAACTTGACAAAAATGGGTTAGGAAAGGGGAAAAATAGCTTAAAAATGGTTAGAAATTGAGAAATTTGGGTTAGGAAAAGAAACCAAAAAATGCTTAAAACGACTTAGTAAATGGAAATAAATAAGGGTTAGTAATGGCTAAAAGTGGCTTAAAACGTCTAAGAAGGTAACAAGAATGCATAGCAAACAGGGGAAAATCTGGTTTAAATTTGATAGAAATGGGGAAAAATGGGTTAGAAATGAGCGAAAAACTCTGAAACCAGGAAAGAATTGGGCAAAAAACAGCAAGGAGAAAAAAAAAAGCTTGAAAGGGGTTGAAACGTGGCAAAAATAGGATAGAAACTGCCAAAAATGGATTAAAAGGGGTTACAACTTGACAAAAATGGGTTAGGAAAGGGGAAAAATAACTTAAAAATGGTTAGAAATTGAGAAATTTGGGTTAGGAAAAGAAACGAAAAAATGCTTAAAACGACTTAGAAAATGGAAATAAAAAAAGGGTTAGCAATGGCCAAAAGTGGCTTAAAACGTTTCAGAAAGTAACAAGAATGCATAGCAAACGGGGAAAAACCGGTTTCAATTTGATAGAAATGGGGCAAAATGGGTTAGAAATGAGCGAAAAACTCTGAAACCAGGAAGGAATTGGGCAAAAATTAGGAAGAAAAGAAAAAAAAAGCCTACAAGGGGTTGAAACGTGGCAAAAATAGGATAGAAACTGCCAAAAATGTATTAAAAGGGGTTAGAACTTGACAAAAATGGGTTAGGAAAGGGGAAACATAGCTTAAAAATGGTTAGAAATTGAGAAATTTGGGTTAGGAAAAGAAACGAAAAAATGCTTAAAACGACTTAGAAAATGGAAATAAATAAGGGTTAGTAATGGCAAAAAGTGGCTTAAAACGTCTAAGAAAGTAACAAGAATGGATAGCAAACAGGGGAAAATCTGGTTTCAATTTGATAGAAATGGGGAAAAATGGGTTAGAAATGAGCGAAAAACTCTGAAACCAGGAAAGAATTGGGCAAAAATTAGGAAGAAAAGAAAAAGCTTAAAAGGGGGTGAAACGTGGCAAAAATAGGGTAGAATTTGCCAAAAATGGATTAAAAGGGGTTAGAACTTGACAAAAGTGGGTTAGGAAAGGGGAAAAATAGCTTAAAAATGGTTAGAAATTGAGAAATTTGGGTTAGGAAAAGAAACGAAAAAATGCTTAAAACGACTTAGAAAATGGAAATAAAAAAAGGGTTAGTAATGGCCAAAAGTGGCTTAAAACATATTTGAAAGTAACAAGAATGCATAGCAAACGGGGGAAAACCGGTTTCAATTTGATAGAAATGGGGAAAAATGGGTTAGAAATGAGCGAAAAACTCTGAAACCAGGAAAGAATTGGGCAAAAATTAGCAAGAAAAGAAAAAAAAAGCTTAAAAGGGGTTGAAACGTGGCAAAAATAGGATAGAAACTGCCAAAAATGTATTAAAAGAGGTTAGAACTTGAAAAAGTGGGTTTGGAAAGGGGAAAAATAACTTAAAAATGGTTAGAAATTGAGAAATTTGGGTTAGGAAAAGAAACCAAAAAATGCTTAAAACGACTTAGAAAATTGAAATAAAAAAAGGGTTAGCAATGGCCAAAAGTGGCTTAAAACGTTTCAGAAAGTAACAAGAATGCATAGCAAACGGGGGGAAAACCGGTTTCAATTTGATAGAAATGGGGCAAAATGGGTTAGAAATGAGCGAAAAACTCTGAAACCAGGAAAGAATTGGGCAAAAATTAGCAAGAAAAGAAAAAAAAAGCTTACAAGGGGTTGAAACGTGGCAAAAATAGGGTAGAAATTGCCAAAAATGGATTAATAGGGGTTAGAAATTGACAAAAATGGGTTAGGAAAGGGGAAAAATAACTTAAAAATGGTTAGAAATTGAGAAATTTGGGTTAGGAAAAGAAACCAAAAAATGCTTAAAACGACTTAGAAAATGGAAATAAAAAAAGGGTTAGTAATGGCCAAAAGTGGCTTAAAACATATTTGAAAGTAACAAGAATGCATAGCAAACGGGGGAAAACCGGTTTCAATTTGATAGAAATGGGGAAAAATGGGTTAGAAATGAGCGAAAAACTCTGAAACCAGGAAAGAATTGGGCAAAAATTAGCAAGAAAAGAAAAAAAAAGCTTAAAAGGGGTTGAAACGTGGCAAAAATAGGATAGAAACTGCCAAAAATGTATTAAAAGAGGTTAGAACTTGAAAAAGTGGGTTTGGAAAGGGGAAAAATAACTTAAAAATGGTTAGAAATTGAGAAATTTGGGTTAGGAAAAGAAACCAAAAAATGCTTAAAACGACTTAGAAAATTGAAATAAAAAAAGGGTTAGCAATGGCTAAAAGTGGCTTAAAACGTTTCAGAAAGTAACAAGAATGCATAGCAAACGGGGGAAAACCGGTTTCAATTTGATAGAAATGGGGCAAAATGGGTTAGAAATGAGCGAAAAACTCTGAAACCAGGAAAGAATTGGGCAAAAATTAGGAAGAAAAGAAAAAAAAAGCTTACAAGGGGTTGAAACGTGGCAAAAATAGGATAGAAACTGCCAAAAATGGATTAAAAGGGGTTACAACTTGACAAAAGTGGGTTAGGAAAGGGGAAAAATAACTTAAAAATGGTTAGAAATTGAGAAATTTGGGTTAGGAAAAGAAACCAAAAAATGCTTAAAACGACTTAGAAAATGGAAATAAATAAGCGTTAGTAATGGCTAAAAGTGGCTTAAAACGTCTAAGAAAGTAACAAGAATGGATAGCAAACAGGGGAAAATCTGGTTTCAATTTGATAGAAATGGGGAAAAATGGGTTAGAAATGAGCGAAAAACTCTGAAACCAGGAAAGAATTGGGCAAAAATTAGGAAGAAAAGAAAAAAAAAAGCTTACAAGGGGTTGAAACGTGGCAAAAATAGGATAGAAACTGCCAAAAATGGATTAAAAGGGGTTACAACTTGACAAAAATGGGTTAGGAAAGGGGAAAAATAACTTAAAAATGGTTAGAAATTGAGAAATTTGGGTTAGGAAAAGAAACGAAAAAATGCTTAAAACGACTTAGAAAATGGAAATAAAAAAAGGGTTAGCAATGGCCAAAAGTGGCTTAAAACGTTTCAGAAAGTAACAAGAATGCATAGCAAACGGGGAAAAACCGGTTTCAATTTGATAGAAATGGGGCAAAATGGGTTAGAAATGAGCGAAAAACTCTGAAACCAGGAAGGAATTGGGCAAAAATTAGGAAGAAAAGAAAAAAAAAGCCTACAAGGGGTTGAAACGTGGCAAAAATAGGAAAGAAACTGCCAAAAAAGGATTAAAAGGGGTTAGAACTTGACAAAAATGGGTTAGGAAAGGGGAAAAATAGCTTAAAAATGGTTAGAAATTGAGAAATTTGGGTTAGGAAAAGAAACCAAAAAATGCTTAAAACGACTTAGAAAATGGAAATAAAAAAAGGGTTAGTAATGGCCAAAAGTGGCTTAAAACATATTTGAAAGTAACAAGAATGCATAGCAAACGGGGGAAAACCGGTTTCAATTTGATAGAAATGGGGAAAAATGGGTTAGAAATGAGCGAAAAACTCTGAAACCAGGAAAGAATTGGGCAAAAATTAGCAAGAAAAGAAAAAAAAAGCTTAAAAGGGGTTGAAACGTGGCAAAAATAGGATAGAAACTGCCAAAAATGTATTAAAAGAGGTTAGAACTTGAAAAAGTGGGTTAGGAAAGGGGAAAAATAACTTAAAAATGGTTAGAAATTGAGAAATTTGGGTTAGGAAAAGAAACCAAAAAATGCTTAAAACGACTTAGAAAATTGAAATAAAAAAAGGGTTAGCAATGGCTAAAAGTGGCTTAAAACGTTTCAGAAAGTAACAAGAATGCATAGCAAACGGGGGAAAACCGGTTTCAATTTGATAGAAATGGGGCAAAATGGTTTAGAAATGAGCGAAAAACTCTGAAACCAGGAAAGAATTGGGCAAAAATTAGGAAGAAAAGAAAAAAAAAGCTTACAAGGGGTTGAAACGTGGCAAAAATAGGATAGAAACTGCCAAAAATGGATTAAAAGGGGTTACAACTTGACAAAAATGGGTTAGGAAAGGGGAAAAATAACTTAAAAATGGTTAGAAATTGAGAAATTTGGGTTAGGAAAAGAAACGAAAAAATGCTTAAAACGACTTAGAAAATGGAAATAAAAAAAGGGTTAGCAATGGCCAAAAGTGGCTTAAAACGTTTCAGAAAGTAACAAGAATGCATAGCAAACGGGGAAAAACCGGTTTCAATTTGATAGAAATGGGGCAAAATGGGTTAGAAATGAGCGAAAAACTCTGAAACCAGGAAGGAATTGGGCAAAAATTAGGAAGAAAAGAAAAAAAAAGCCTACAAGGGGTTGAAACGTGGCAAAAATAGGAAAGAAACTGCCAAAAAAGGATTAAAAGGGGTTAGAACTTGACAAAAATGGGTTAGGAAAGGGGAAAAATAGCTTAAAAATGGTTAGAAATTGAGAAATTTGGGTTAGGAAAAGAAACAAAAAAATGCTTAAAACGACTTAGAAAATGGAAATAAATAAGCGTTAGTAATGGCTAAAAGTGGCTTAAAACGTCTAAGAAAGTAACAAGAATGGATAGCAAACAGGGGAAAATCTGGTTTAAATTTGATAGAAATGGGGCAAAATGGGTTAGAAATGAGCGAAAAACTCTGAAACCAGGAAAGAATTGGGCAAAAAACAGCAAGGAGAAAAAAAAAGCTTAAAAGGGGTTGAAACGTGGCAAAAATAGGATAGAAACTGCCAAAAATGGATTAAAAGGGGGTACAACTTGACAAAAATAGGTTAGGAAAGGGAAAAATAGCTTAAAAATGGTTAGAAATTGAGAAATTTGGGTTAGGAAAAGAAACAAAAAAATGCTTAAAACGACTTAGAAAATGGAAATAAATAAGCGTTAGTAATGGCTAAAAGTGGCTTAAAACGTCTAAGAAAGTAACAAGAATGGATAGCAAACAGGGGAAAATCTGGTTTAAATTTGATAGAAATGGGGCAAAATGGGTTAGAAATGAGCGAAAAACTCTGAAACCAGGAAAGAATTGGGCAAAAAACAGCAAGGAGAAAAAAAAAGCCTACAAGGGGTTGAAACGTAGCAAAAATAGGATAGAAACTGCCAAAAATGGATTAAAAGGGGGTACAACTTGACAAAAATAGGTTAGGAAAGGGGAAAAATAGCTTAAAAATGGTTAGAAATTGAGAAATTTGGGTTAGGAAAAGAAACGAAAAAATGCTTAAAACGACTTAGAAAATGGAAATAAATAAGCGTTAGTAATGGCTAAAAGTGGCTTAAAACGTCTAAGAAAGTAACAAGAATGGATAGCAAACAGGGGAAAATCTGGTTTAAATTTGATAGAAATGGGGAAAAATGGGTTAGAAATGAGCGAAAAACTCTGAAACCAGGAAAGAATTGGGCAAAAAACAGCAAGGAGGAAAAAAAAAGCTTGAAAGGGGTTGAAACGTGGCAAAAATAGGATAGAAACTGCCAAAAATGGATTAAAAGGGGTTACAACTTGACAAAAATGGGTTAGGAAAGGGGAAAAATAACTTAAAAATGGTTAGAAATTGAGAAATTTGGGTTAGGAAAAGAAACCAAAAAATGCTTAAAACGACTTAGAAAATGGAAATAAAAAAAGGGTTAGTAATGGCCAAAAGTGGCTTAAAACATATTTGAAAGTAACAAGAATGCATAGCAAACGGGGGAAAACCGGTTTCAATTTGATAGAAATGGGGAAAAATGGGTTAGAAATGAGCGAAAAACTCTGAAACCAGGAAAGAATTGGGCAAAAATTAGAAAGAAAAGAAAAAAAAAGCTTACAAGGGGTTGAAACGTGGCAAAAATAGGGTAGAAATTGCCAAAAATGGATTAAAAGGGGTTAGAACTTGACAAAAATGGGTTAGGAAAGGGGAAAAATAACTTAAAAATGGTTAGAAATTGAGAAATTTGGGTTAGGAAAAGAAACGAAAAAATGCTTAAAACGACTTAGAAAATGGAAATAAAAAAAGGGTTAGCAATGGCCAAAAGTGGCTTAAAACGTTTCAGAAAGTAACAAGAATGCATAGCAAACGGGGGGAAAACCGGTTTCAATTTGATAGAAATGGGGCAAAATGGGTTAGAAATGAGCGAAAAACTCTGAAACCAGGAAGGAATTGGGCAAAAATTAGGAAGAAAAGAAAAAAAAAGCCTACAAGGGGTTGAAACGTGGCAAAAATAGGGTAGAAATTGCCAAAAATGGATTAAAAGGGGTTAGAACTTGACAAAAGTGGGTTAGGAAAGGGGAAAAATAGCTTAAAAATGGTTAGAAATTGAGAAATTTGGGTTAGGAAAAGAAACGAAAAAATGCTTAAAACGACTTAGAAAATGGAAATAAATAAGCGTTAGTAATGGCTAAAAGTGGCTTAAAACGTCTAAGAAAGTAACAAGAATGGATAGCAAACAGGGGAAAATCTGGTTTAAATTTGATAGAAATGGGGGAAAATGGGTTAGAAATGAGCGAAAAACTCTGAAACCAGGAAAGAATTGGGCAAAAATTAGGAAGAAAAGAAAAAAAAAAGCTTACAAGGGGTTGAAACGTGGCAAAAATAGGGTAGAAACTGCCAAAAATGTATTAAAAGGGGTTAGAACTTGACAAAAATGGGTTAGGAAAGGGGAAAAATAACTTAAAAATGGTTAGAAATTGAGAAATTTGGGTTAGGAAAAGAAACCAAAAAATGCTTAAAACGACTTAGAAAATGGAAATAAAAAAAGGGTTAGCAATGGCTAAAAGTGGCTTAAAACGTCTAAGAAAGTAACAAGAATGGATAGCAAACAGGGGAAAATCTGGTTTAAATTTGATAGAAATGAGGAAAAATACGTTAGAAATGAGCGAAAAACTCTGAAACCAGGAAAGAATTGGGCAAAAATTAGCAAGAAAAGAAAAAAAAAGCTTACAAGGGGTTGAAACGTGGCAAAAATAGGATAGAAACTGCCAAAAATGGATTAAAAGGGGTTAGAACTTGACAAAAGTGGGTTAGGAAAGGGGAAAAATAACTTAAAAATGGTTAGAAATTGAGAAATTTGGGTTAGGAAAAGAAACGAAAAAATGCTTAAAACGACTTAGAAAATGGAAATAAATAAGGGTTAGTAATGGCTAAAAGTGGCTTAAAACGTCTAAGAAAGTAACAAGAATGGATAGCAAACAGGGGAAAATCTGGTTTCAATTTGATAGAAATGGGGAAAAATGGGTTAGAAATGAGCGAAAAACTCTGAAACCAGGAAAGAATTGGGCAAAAATTAGGAAGGAGAAAAAAAAAAGCTTAAAAGGGGTTGAAACGTTGCAAAAATAGGATAGAAACTGCCAAAAATGGATTAAAAGGGGTTAGAACTTGACAAAAGTGGGTTAGGAAAGGGGAAAAATAACTTAAAAATGGTTAGAAATTGAGAAATTTGGGTTAGGAAAAGAAACCAAAAAATGCTTAAAACGACTTAGAAAATGGAAGTAAAAAAAGGGTTAGCAATGGCTAAAAGTGGCTTAAAACGTTTAAGAAAGTAACAAGGATGCATAGCAAACGGGGGAAAACCGGTTTAAATTTGATAGAAATGGGGAAAAATGGGTTAGAAATGAGCGAAAAAACTCTGAAACCAGGAAAGAATTGGGCAAAAATTAGCAAGGAAAAAAAAAGCTTAAAAGGGGTTGAAACGTGGCAAAAATAGGATAGAAACTGCCAAAAATGGATTAAAAGGGGTTAGAACTTGACAAAAATGGGTTAGGAAAGGGGAAAAATAACTTAAAAATGGTTAGAAATTGAGAAATTTGGGTTAGGAAAAGAAACCAAAAAATGCTTAAAACGACTTAGAAAATGGAAATAAAAAAAGGTTTAGCAATGGCCAAAAGTGGCTTAAAACGTTTAAGAAAGTAACAAGAATGCATAGAAGACGGGGGGAAAGCTGGTTTCAATTTGACAGAAATGGGGAAAAAATGGGTTAGAAATGAGCGAAAAACTCTGAAACCAGGAAAGAATCGGGCAAAAATTAGCAAGAAAAAAAAAAATGCTTACAAGGGGTTGAAACGTGGCAAAAATAGGATAGAAACTGCCAAAAATGGATTAAAAGGGGTTAGAACTTGACAAAAGTGGGTTAGGAAAGGGGAAAAATAACTTAAAAATGGTTAGAAATTGAGAAATTTGGGTTAGGTAAAGAAACCAAAAAATGCTTAAAACGACTAAGAAAATTGAAATAAAAAAAGGGTTAGCAATGGCTAAAAGTGGCTTAAAACGTTTAAGAAAGTAACAAGAATGCATAGCAAACGGGGGAAAACCGGTTTCAATTTGATAGAAATGGGGCAAAATGGGTTAGAAATGAGCGAAAAACTCTGAAACCAGGAAAGAATTGGGCAAAAATTAGGAAGAAAAGAAAAAAAAGCTTACAAAGGGTTGAAACGTGGCAAAAATAGGATAGAAATTGCCAAAAATGGATTAAAAGGGGTTAGAACTTGACAAAAGTGGGTTAGGAAAGGGGAAAAATAACTTAAAAATGGTTAGAAATTGAGAAATTTGGGTTAGGAAAAGAAACGAAAAAATGCTTAAAACGACTTAGAAAATGGAAATAAAAAAAGGGTTAGCAATGGCCAATAGTGGCTTAAAACGTTTCAGAAAGTAACAAGAATGCATAGCAAACGGGGAAAAACCGGTTTCAATTTGATAGAAATGGGGAAAAATGGGTTAGAAATGAGCGAAAAACTCTGAAACCAGGAAAGAATTGGGCAAAAAACAGCAAGGAGAAAAAAAAAGCTTAAAAGGGGTTGAAACGTGGCAAAAATAGGATAGAAACTGCCAAAAATGGATTAAAAGGGGTTAGAACTTGACAAAAGTGGGTTAGGAAAGGGGAAAAATAACTTAAAAATGGTTAGAAATTGAGAAATTTGGGTTAGGAAAAGAAACGAAAAAATGCTTAAAACGACTTAGAAAATGGAAATAAAAAAAGGGTTAGTAATGGCCAAAAGTGGCTTAAAAAATATTTGAAAGTAACAAGAATGCATAGCAAACGGGGGAAAACCGGTTTCAATTTGATAGAAATGGGGCAAAATGGGTTAGAAATGAGCGAAAAACTCTGAAACCAGGAAAGAATTGGGCAAAAATTAGCAAGGAAAAAAAAAGCTTAAAAGGGGTTGAAACGTGGCAAAAATAGGATAGAAACTGCCAAAAATGGATTAAAAGGGGTTAGAACTTGACAAAAGTGGGTTAGGAAAGGGGAAAAATAACTTAAAAATGGTTAGAAATTGAGAAATTTGGGTTAGGTAAAGAAACCAAAAAATGCTTAAAACGACTAAGAAAATTGAAATAAAAAAAGGGTTAGCAATGGCTAAAAGTGGCTTAAAACGTTTAAGAAAGTAACAAGAATGCATAGCAAACGGGGGAAAACCGGTTTCAATTTGATAGAAATGGGGCAAAATGGGTTAGAAATGAGCGAAAAACTCTGAAACCAGGAAAGAATTGGGCAAAAATTAGCAAGAAAAGAAAAAAAAAGCTTAAAAGGGGTTGAAACGTGGCAAAAATAGGATAGAAATTGCCAAAAATGGATTAAAAGGGGTTAGAACTTGACAAAAGTGGGTTAGGAAAGGGGAAAAATAACTTAAAAATGGTTAGAAATTGAGAAATTTTGGTTAGGAAAAGAAACCAAAAAATGCTTAAAACGACTTAGAAAATGGAAATAAAAAAAGGGTTAGCAATGGCCAAAAGTGGCTTAAAACATATTTGAAAGTAACAAGAATGCATAGCAAACGGGGGGAAAACGGGTTTAAGTTTGATAGAAATGGGGCGAAATGGGTTAGAAATGAGCGAAAAACTCTGAAACCAGGAAAGAATTGGGCAAAAATTAGGAAGAAAAGAAAAAAAAAAGCTTACAAGGGGTTGAAACGTGGCAAAAATAGGATAGAAATTGCCAAAAATGGATTAAAAGGGGTTAGAACTTGACAAAAGTGGGTTAGGAAAGGGGAAAAATAACTTAAAAATGGTTAGAAATTGAGAAATTTGGGTTAGGAAAAGAAACGAAAAAATACTTAAAACGACTTAGAAAATGGAAATAAAAAAGGGGTTAGCAATGGCTAAAAGTGGCTTAAAACATATTAGACATTAACAAGAATGCATAGCAAGCGGGGGGGAAACCGGTTTCAATTTGATAGAAATGGGGAAAAATGGGTTAGAAATGAGCGAAAAACTCTGAAACCAGGAAAGAATTGGGCAAAAATTAGCAAGGGAAAAAAAAAGCTTAAAAGGGGTTGAAACGTGGCAAAAATAGGATAGAAACTGCCAAAAATGGATTAAAAGGGGTTAGAACTTGACAAAAGTGGGTTAGGAAAGGGGAAAAATAACTTAAAAATGGTTAGAAATTGAGAAATTTGGGTTAGGAAAAGAAACCAAAAAATGCTTAAAACGACTTAGAAAATGGAAATAAATAAGGGTTAGTAATGGCTAAAAGTGGCTTAAAACGTCTAAGAAAGTAACAAGAATGGATAGCAAACAGGGGAAAATCTGGTTTCAATTTGATAGAAATGGGGAAAAATGGGTTAGAAATGAGCGAAAAACTCTGAAACCAGGAAAGAATTGGGCAAAAATTAGGCAGGAGAAAAAAAAAAGCTTAAAAGGGGTTGAAACGTTGCAAAAATAGGATAGAAACTGCCAAAAATGGATTAAAAGGGGTTAGAACTTGACAAAAGTGGGTTAGGAAAGCGGAAAAATAACTTAAAAATGGTTAGAAATTGAGAAATTTGGGTTAGGAAAAGAAACCAAAAAATGCTTAAAACGACTTAGAAAATTGAAATAAAAAAAGGGTTAGCAATGGCTAAAAGTGGCTTAAAACGTTTAAGAAAGTAACAAGAATGCATAGCAAACGGGGGAAAACCGGTTTAAATTTGATAGAAATGGGGAAAAATGGGTTAGAAATGAGCGAAAAACTCTGAAACCAGGAAAGAATTGGGCAAAAATTAGCAAGAAAAAAAAATGCTTACAAGGGGTTGAAACGTGGCAAAAATAGGATAGAAACTGCCAAAAATGGATTAAAAGGGGTTAGAACTTGACAAAAGTGGGTTAGGAAAGGGGAAAAATAACTTAAAAATGGTTAGAAATTGAGAAATTTGGGTTAGGAAAAGAAACCAAAAAATGCTTAAAACGACTTAGAAAATGGAAATAAAAAATGGGTTAGCAATGGCTAAAAGTGGCTTAAAACGTTTAAGAAAGTAACAAGGATGCATAGCAAACGGGGGAAAACCGGTTTAAATTTGATAGAAATGGGGAAAAATGGGTTAGAAATGAGCGAAAAAACTCTGAAACCAGGAAAGAATTGGGCAAAAATTAGCAAGGAAAAAAAAGCTTAAAAGGGGTTGAAACGTGGCAAAAATAGGATAGAAACTGCCAAAAATGGATTAAAAGGGGTTAGAACTTGACAAAAATGGGTTAGGAAAGGGGAAAAATAACTTAAAAATGGTTAGAAATTGAGAAATTTGGGTTAGGAAAAGAAACTAAAAAATGCTTAAAACGACTTAGAAAATGGAAATAAAAAAAGGTTTAGCAATGGCCAAAAGTGGCTTAAAACGTTTAAGAAAGTAACAAGAATGCATAGAAAACGGGGGGAAAGCTGGTTTCAATTTGACAGAAATGGGGAAAAAATGGGTTAGAAATGAGCGAAAAACTCTGAAACCAGGAAAGAATCGGGCAAAAATTAGCAAGAAAAAAAAAAATGCTTACAAGGGGTTGAAACGTGGCAAAAATAGGATAGAAACTGCCAAAAATGGATTAAAAGGGGTTAGAACTTGACAAAAGTGGGTTAGGAAAGGGGAAAAATAACTTAAAAATGGTTAGAAATTGAGAAATTTGGATCAGGAAAGAAACCAAAAAATGCTTAAAACGACTTAGAAAATGGAAATAAAAAAAGGGTTAGCAATGGCTAAAAGTGGCTTAAAACGTTTAAGAAAGTAACAAGAATGCATAGCAAACGGGGGGAAAACCGGTTTAAATTTGATAGAAATGGGGCAAAATGGGTTAGAAATGAGCGAAAAACTCTGAAACCAGGAAAGAATTGGGCAAAAATTAGGAAGAAAAGAAAAAAAAGCTTACAAAGGGTTGAAACGTGGCAAAAATAGGATAGAAATTGCCAAAAATGGATTAAAAGGGGTTAGAACTTGACAAAAGTGGGTTAGGAAAGGGGAAAAATAACTTAAAAATGGTTAGAAATTGAGAAATTTGGGTTAGGAAAAGAAACGAAAAAATGCTTAAAACGACTTTGAAAATGGAAATAAAAAAAGGGTTAGCAATGGCCAATAGTGGCTTAAAACGTTTCAGAAAGTAACAAGAATGCATAGCAAACGGGGAAAAACCGGTTTCAATTTGATAGAAATGGGGAAAAATGGGTTAGAAATGAGCGAAAAACTCTGTAACCAGGAAAGAATTGGGCAAAAAACAGCAAGGAGAAAAAAAAAAAGCTTAAAAGGGGTTGAAACGTGGCAAAAATAGGATAGAAACTGCCAAAAATGGATTAAAAGGGGTTAGAACTTGACAAAAGTGGGTTAGGAAAGGGGAAAAATAGCTTAAAAATGGTTAGAAATTGAGAAATTCGGGTTAGGAAAAGAAACCAAAAAATGCTTAAAACGACTTAGAAAATGGAAATAAATAAGGGTTATTAATGGCTAAAAGTGGCTTAAAACGTCTAAGAAAGTAACAAGAATGGATAGCAAACAGGGGAAAATCTGGTTTCAATTTGATAGAAATGGGGAAAAATGGGTTAGAAATGAGCGAAAAACTCTGAAACCAGGAAAGAATTGGGCAAAAATTAGGAAGAAAAGAAAAAAAAAAGCTTACAAGGGGTTGAAACGTGGCAAAAATAGGGTAGAAACTGCCAAAAATGTATTAAAAGGGGTTAGAACTTGACAAAAATTGGTTAGGAAAGGGGAAAAATAACTTAAAAATGGTTAGAAATTGAGAAATTTGGGTTAGGAAAAGAAACCAAAAAATGCTTAAAACGACTTAGAAAATGGAAATAAAAAAAGGGTTAGCAATGGCTAAAAGTGGCTTAAAACGTCTAAGAAAGTAACAAGAATGGATAGCAAACAGGGGAAAATCTGGTTTCAATTTGATAGAAATGAGGAAAAATACGTTAGAAATGAGCGAAAAACTCTGAAACCAGGAAAGAATTGGGCAAAAATTAGCAAGAAAAGAAAAAAAAAGCTTACAAGGGGTTGAAACGTGGCAAAAATAGGATAGAAACTGCCAAAAATGGATTAAAAGGGGTTAGAACTTGACAAAAGTGGGTTAGGAAAGGGGAAAAATAACTTAAAAATGGTTAGAAATTGAGAAATTTGGGTTAGGAAAAGAAACGAAAAAATGCTTAAAACGACTTAGAAAATGGAAATAAATAAGGGTTAGTAATGGCTAAAAGTGGCTTAAAACGTCTAAGAAAGTAACAAGAATGGATAGCAAACAGGGGAAAATCTGGTTTCAATTTGATAGAAATGGGGAAAAATGGGTTAGAAATGAGCGAAAAACTCTGAAACCAGGAAAGAATTGGGCAAAAATTAGGAAGGAGAAAAAAAAAAGCTTAAAAGGGGTTGAAACGTTGCAAAAATAGGATAGAAACTGCCAAAAATGGATTAAAAGGGGTTAGAACTTGACAAAAGTGGGTTAGGAAAGGGGAAAAATAACTTAAAAATGGTTAGAAATTGAGAAATTTGGGTTAGGAAAAGAAACCAAAAAATGCTTAAAACGACTTAGAAAATGGAAGTAAAAAAAGGGTTAGCAATGGCTAAAAGTGGCTTAAAACGTTTAAGAAAGTAACAAGGATGCATAGCAAACGGGGGAAAACCGGTTTAAATTTGATAGAAATGGGGAAAAATGGGTTAGAAATGAGCGAAAAAACTCTGAAACCAGGAAAGAATTGGGCAAAAATTAGCAAGGAAAAAAAAAGCTTAAAAGGGGTTGAAACGTGGCAAAAATAGGATAGAAACTGCCAAAAATGGATTAAAAGGGGTTAGAACTTGACAAAAATGGGTTAGGAAAGGGGAAAAATAACTTAAAAATGGTAAGAAATTGAGAAATTTGGGTTAGGAAAAGAAACCAAAAAATGCTTAAAACGACTTAGAAAATGGAAATAAAAAAAGGTTTAGCAATGGCCAAAAGTGGCTTAAAACGTTTAAGAAAGTAACAAGAATGCATAGAAAACGGGGGGAAAGCTGGTTTCAATTTGACAGAAATGGGGAAAAAATGGGTTAGAAATGAGCGAAAAACTCTGAAACCAGGAAAGAATCGGGCAAAAATTAGCAAGAAAAAAAAAATGCTTACAAGGGGTTGAAACGTGGCAAAAATAGGATAGAAACTGCCAAAAATGGATTAAAAGGGGTTAGAACTTGACAAAAGTGGGTTAGGAAAGGGGAAAAATAACTTAAAAATGGTTAGAAATTGAGAAATTTGGATCAGGAAAAGAAACCAAAAAATGCTTAAAACGACTTAGAAAATGGAAATAAAAAAAGGGTTAGCAATGGCTAAAAGTGGCTTAAAACGTTTAAGAAAGTAACAAGAATGCATAGCAAACGGGGGGAAAACCGGTTTAAATTTGATAGAAATGGGGCAAAATGGGTTAGAAATGAGCGAAAAACTCTGAAACCAGGAAAGAATTGGGCAAAAATTAGGAAGAAAAGAAAAAAAAGCTTACAAAGGGTTGAAACGTGGCAAAAATAGGATAGAAATTGCCAAAAATGGATTAAAAGGGGTTAGAACTTGACAAAAGTGGGTTAGGAAAGGAAAAAATTAACTTAAAAATGGTTAGAAATTGAGAAATTTGGGTTAGGAAAAGAGACGAAAAAATGCTTAAAACGACTTTGAAAATGGAAATAAAAAAAGGGTTAGCAATGGCCAATAGTGGCTTAAAACGTTTCAGAAAGTAACAAGAATGCATAGCAAACGGGGAAAAACCGGTTTCAATTTGATAGAAATGGGGAAAAATGGGTTAGAAATGAGCGAAAAACTCTGTAACCAGGAAAGAATTGGGCAAAAAACAGCAAGGAGAAAAAAAAAAAAGCTTAAAAGGGGTTGAAACGTGGCAAAAATAGGATAGAAACTGCCAAAAATGGATTAAAAGGGGTTACAACTTGACAAAAATGGGTTAGGAAAGGGGAAAAATAGCTTAAAAATGGTTAGAAATTGAGAAATTCGGGTTAGGAAAAGAAACCAAAAAATGCTTAAAACGACTTAGAAAATGGAAATAAATAAGGGTTATTAATGGCTAAAAGTGGCTTAAAACGTCTAAGAAAGTAACAAGAATGGATAGCAAACAGGGGAAAATCTGGTTTCAATTTGATAGAAATGGGGAAAAATGGGTTAGAAATGAGCGAAAAACTCTGAAACCAGGAAAGAATTGGGCAAAAATTAGGAAGAAAAGAAAAAAAAAAGCTTACAAGGGGTTGAAACGTGGCAAAAATAGGGTAGAAACTGCCAAAAATGTATTAAAAGGGGTTAGAACTTGACAAAAATTGGTTAGGAAAGGGGAAAAATAACTTAAAAATGGTTAGAAATTGAGAAATTTGGGTTAGGAAAAGAAACCAAAAAATGCTTAAAACGACTTAGAAAATGGAAATAAAAAAAGGGTTAGCAATGGCTAAAAGTGGCTTAAAACGTCTAAGAAAGTAACAAGAATGGATAGCAAACAGGGGAAAATCTGGTTTCAATTTGATAGAAATGAGGAAAAATACGTTAGAAATGAGCGAAAAACTCTGAAACCAGGAAAGAATTGGGCAAAAATTAGCAAGAAAAGAAAAAAAAAGCTTACAAGGGGTTGAAACGTGGCAAAAATAGGATAGAAACTGCCAAAAATGGATTAAAAGGGGTTAGAACTTGACAAAAGTGGGTTAGGAAAGGGGAAAAATAACTTAAAAATGGTTAGAAATTGAGAAATTTGGGTTAGGAAAAGAAACGAAAAAATGCTTAAAACGACTTAGAAAATGGAAATAAATAAGGGTTAGTAATGGCTAAAAGTGGCTTAAAACGTCTAAGAAAGTAACAAGAATGGATAGCAAACAGGGGAAAATCTGGTTTCAATTTGATAGAAATGGGGAAAAATGGGTTAGAAATGAGCGAAAAACTCTGAAACCAGGAAAGAATTGGGCAAAAATTAGGAAGGAGAAAAAAAAAAGCTTAAAAGGGGTTGAAACGTTGCAAAAATAGGATAGAAACTGCCAAAAATGGATTAAAAGGGGTTAGAACTTGACAAAAGTGGGTTAGGAAAGGGGAAAAATAACTTAAAAATGGTTAGAAATTGAGAAATTTGGGTTAGGAAAAGAAACCAAAAAATGCTTAAAACGACTTAGAAAATGGAAGTAAAAAAAGGGTTAGCAATGGCTAAAAGTGGCTTAAAACGTTTAAGAAAGTAACAAGGATGCATAGCAAACGGGGGAAAACCGGTTTAAATTTGATAGAAATGGGGAAAAATGGGTTAGAAATGAGCGAAAAAACTCTGAAACCAGGAAAGAATTGGGCAAAAATTAGCAAGGAAAAAAAAAGCTTAAAAGGGGTTGAAACGTGGCAAAAATAGGATAGAAACTGCCAAAAATGGATTAAAAGGGGTTAGAACTTGACAAAAATGGGTTAGGAAAGGGGAAAAATAACTTAAAAATGGTTAGAAATTGAGAAATTTGGGTTAGGAAAAGAAACCAAAAAATGCTTAAAACGACTTAGAAAATGGAAATAAAAAAAGGTTTAGCAATGGCCAAAAGTGGCTTAAAACGTTTAAGAAAGTAACAAGAATGCATAGAAGACGGGGGGAAAGCTGGTTTCAATTTGACAGAAATGGGGAAAAAATGGGTTAGAAATGAGCGAAAAACTCTGAAACCAGGAAAGAATCGGGCAAAAATTAGCAAGAAAAAAAAAAATGCTTACAAGGGGTTGAAACGTGGCAAAAATAGGATAGAAACTGCCAAAAATGGATTAAAAGGGGTTAGAACTTGTCAAAAGTGGGTTAGGAAAGGGGAAAAATAACTTAAAAATGGTTAGAAATTGAGAAATTTGGGTTAGGAAAAGAAACCAAAAAATGCTTAAAACGACTTAGAAAATGGAAATAAAAAAAGGGTTAGCAATGGCTAAAAGTGGCTTAAAACGTTTAAGAAAGTAACAAGAATGCATAGCAAACGGGGGAAAACCGGTTTAAATTTGATAGAAATGGGGCAAAATGGGTTAGAAATGAGCGAAAAACTCTGAAACCAGGAAAGAATTGGGCAAAAATTAGGAAGAAAAGAAAAAAAAGCTTACAAAGGGTTGAAACGTGGCAAAAATAGGATAGAAATTGCCAAAAATGGATTAAAAGGGGTTAGAACTTGACAAAAGTGGGTTAGGAAAGGGGAAAAATAACTTAAAAATGGTTAGAAATTGAGAAATTTGGGTTAGGAAAAGAAACGAAAAAATGCTTAAAACGACTTAGAAAATGGAAATAAAAAAAGGGTTAGCAATGGCCAATAGTGGCTTAAAACGTTTCAGAAAGTAACAAGAATGCATAGCAAACGGGGAAAAACCGGTTTCAATTTGATAGAAATGGGGAAAAATGGGTTAGAAATGAGCGAAAAACTCTGAAACCAGGAAAGAATTGGGCAAAAAACAGCAAGGAGAAAAAAAAAAGCTTAAAAGGGGTTGAAACGTGGCAAAAATAGGATAGAAACTGCCAAAAATGGATTAAAAGGGGTTACAACTTGACAAAAATGGGTTAGGAAAGGGGAAAAATAGCTTAAAAATGGTTAGAAGTTGAGAAATTCGGGTTAGGAAAAGAAACCAAAAAATGCTTAAAACGACTTAGAAAATGGAAATAAATAAGGGTTATTAATGGCTAAAAGTGGCTTAAAACGTCTAAGAAAGTAACAAGAATGGATAGCAAACAGGGGAAAATCTGGTTTCAATTTGATAGAAATGGGGAAAAATGGGTTAGAAATGAGCGAAAAACTCTGAAACCAGGAAAGAATTGGGCAAAAAACAGCAAGGAGAAAAAAAAAAGCTTAAAAGGGGTTGAAACGTGGCAAAAATAGGATAGAAACTGCCAAAAATGGATTAAAAGGGGTTACAACTTGACAAAAATGGGTTAGGAAAGGGGAAAAATAGCTTAAAAATGGTTAGAAATTGAGAAATTCGGGTTAGGAAAAGAAACCAAAAAATGCTTAAAACGACTTAGAAAATGGAAATAAATAAGGGTTATTAATGGCTAAAAGTGGCTTAAAACGTCTAAGAAAGTAACAAGAATGGATAGCAAACAGGGGAAAATCTGGTTTCAATTTGATAGAAATGGGGAAAAATGGGTTAGAAATGAGCGAAAAACTCTGAAACCAGGAAAGAATTGGGCAAAAATTAGGAAGAAAAGAAAAAAAAAAGCTTACAAGGGGTTGAAACGTGGCAAAAATAGGGTAGAAACTGCCAAAAATGTATTAAAAGGGGTTAGAACTTGACAAAAATGGGTTAGGAAAGGGGAAAAATAACTTAAAAATGGTTAGAAATTGAGAAATTTGGGTTAGGAAAAGAAACCAAAAAATGCTTAAAACGACTTAGAAAATGGAAATAAAAAAAGGGTTAGCAATGGCCAAAAGTGGCTTAAAACATATTTGAAAGTAACAAGAATGCATAGCAAACGGGGGAAAACTGGTTTAAATTTGATAGAAATGGGGAAAAATGGGTTAGAAATAGGCGAAAAACTCTGAAACCAGGAAAGAATTGGGCAAAAATTAGCAAGGAAAAAAAAAGCTTAAAAGGGGTTGAAACGTGGCAAAAATAGGATAGAAACTGCCAAAAATGGATTAAAAGGGGTTAGAACTTGACAAAAGTGGGTTAGGAAAGGGGAAAAATAACTTAAAAATGGTTAGAAATTGAGAAATTTGGGTTAGGAAAAGAAACCAAAAAATGCTTAAAACGACTTAGAAAATGGAAGTAAAAAAAGGGTTAGCAATGGCTAAAAGTGGCTTAAAACGTTTAAGAAAGTAACAAGGATGCATAGCAAACGGGGGAAAACCGGTTTAAATTTGATAGAAATGGGGAAAAATGGGTTAGAAATGAGCGAAAAAACTCTGAAACCAGGAAAGAATTGGGCAAAAATTAGCAAGGAAAAAAAAAGCTTAAAAGGGGTTGAAACGTGGCAAAAATAGGATAGAAACTGCCAAAAATGGATTAAAAGGGGTTAGAACTTGACAAAAATGGGTTAGGAAAGGGGAAAAATAACTTAAAAATGGTTAGAAATTGAGAAATTTGGGTTAGGAAAAGAAACCAAAAAATGCTTAAAACGACTTAGAAAATGGAAATAAAAAAAGGTTTAGCAATGGCCAAAAGTGGCTTAAAACGTTTAAGAAAGTAACAAGAATGCATAGAAGACGGGGGGAAAGCTGGTTTCAATTTGACAGAAATGGGGAAAAATGGGTTAGAAATGAGCGAAAAACTCTGAAACCAGGAAAGAATTGGGCAAAAATTAGGAAGAAAAGAAAAAAAAGCTTACAAAGGGTTGAAACGTGGCAAAAATAGGATAGAAATTGCCAAAAATGGATTAAAAGGGGTTAGAACTTGACAAAAGTGGGTTAGGAAAGGGGAAAAATAACTTAAAAATGGTTAGAAATTGAGAAATTTGGGTTAGGAAAAGAAACGAAAAAATGCTTAAAACGACTTAGAAAATGGAAATAAAAAAAGGGTTAGCAATGGCCAATAGTGGCTTAAAACGTTTCAGAAAGTAACAAGAATGCATAGCAAACGGGGAAAAACCGGTTTCAATTTGATAGAAATGGGGAAAAATGGGTTAGAAATGAGCGAAAAACTCTGAAACCAGGAAAGAATTGGGCAAAAAACAGCAAGGAGAAAAAAAAAAGCTTAAAAGGGGTTGAAACGTGGCAAAAATAGGATCGAAACTGCCAAAAATGGATTAAAAGGGGTTACAACTTGACAAAAATGGGTTAGGAAAGGGGAAAAATAGCTTAAAAATGGTTAGAAATTGAGAAATTCGGGTTAGGAAAAGAAACCAAAAAATGCTTAAAACGACTTAGAAAATGGAAATAAATAAGGGTTATTAATGGCTAAAAGTGGCTTAAAACGTCTAAGAAAGTAACAAGAATGGATAGCAAACAGGGGAAAATCTGGTTTCAATTTGATAGAAATGGGGAAAAATGGGTTAGAAATGAGCGAAAAACTCTGAAACCAGGAAAGAATTGGGCAAAAATTAGGAAGAAAAGAAAAAAAAAAAAAAAGGTTACAAGGGGTTGAAACGTGGCAAAAATAGGGTAGAAACTGCCAAAAATGTATTAAAAGGGGTTAGAACTTGACAAAAATGGGTTAGGAAAGGGGAAAAATAACTTAAAAATGGTTAGAAATTGAGAAATTTGGGTTAGGAAAAGAAACCAAAAAATGCTTAAAACGACTTAGAAAATGGAAATAAAAAAAGGGTTAGCAATGGCCAAAAGTGGCTTAAAACATATTTGAAAGTAACAAGAATGCATAGCAAACGGGGGAAAACTGGTTTAAATTTGATAGAAATGGGGAAAAATGGGTTAGAAATGAGAGAAAAACTCTGAAACCAGGAAAGAATTGGGCAAAAATTAGGAAGGAGAAAAAAAAAAGCTTAAAAGGGGTTGAAACGTGGCAAAAATAGGATAGAAACTGCCAAAAATGGATTAAAAGGGGTTAGAACTTGACAAAAGTGGGTTAGGAAAGGGGAAAAATAACTTAAAAATGGTTAGAAATTGAGAAATTTGGGTTAGGAAAAGAAACCAAAAAATGCTTAAAACGACTTAGAAAATTGAAATAAAAAAAGGGTTAGCAATGGCTAAAAGTGGCTTAAAACGTTTAAGAAAGTAACAAGAATGCATAGCAAACGGGGGAAAACCGGTTTAAATTTGATAGAAATGGGGAAAAATGGGTTAGAAATGAGCGAAAAACTCTGAAACCAGGAAAGAATTGGGCAAAAATTAGCAAGAAAAAAAAAATGCTTACAAGGGGTTGAAACGTGGCAAAAATAGGATAGAAACTGCCAAAAATGGATTAAAAGGGGTTAGAACTTGACAAAAGTGGGTTAGGAAAGGGGAAAAATAACTTAAAAATGGTTAGAAATTGAGAAATTTGGGTTAGGAAAAGAAACCAAAAAATGCTTAAAACGACTTAGAAAATGGAAATAAAAAAAGGGTTAGCAATGGCTAAAAGTGGCTTAAAACGTTTAAGAAAGTAACAAGGATGCATAGCAAACGGGGGAAAACCGGTTTAAATTTGATAGAAATGGGGAAAAATGGGTTAGAAATGAGCGAAAAAACTCTGAAACCAGGAAAGAATTGGGCAAAAATTAGCAAGGAAAAAAAAAGCTTAAAAGGGGTTGAAACGTGGCAAAAATAGGATAGAAACTGCCAAAAATGGATTAAAAGGGGTTAGAACTTGACAAAAATGGGTTAGGAAAGGGGAAAAATAACTTAAAAATGGTTAGAAATTGAGAAATTTGGGTTAGGAAAAGAAACCAAAAAATGCTTAAAACGACTTAGAAAATGGAAATAAAAAAAGGTTTAGCAATGGCCAAAAGTGGCTTAAAACGTTTAAGAAAGTAACAAGAATGCATAGCAAACGGGGGGAAAACCGGTTTAAATTTGATAGAAATGGGGCAAAATGGGTTAGAAATGACCGAAAAAAACTCTGAAACCAGGAAAGAATTGGGCAAAAATTAGGAAGAAAAGAAAAAAAAGCTTACAAAGGGTTGAAACGTGGCAAAAATAGGATAGAAATTGCCAAAAATGGATTAAAAGGGGTTAGAACTTGACAAAAGTGGGTTAGGAAAGGGGAAAAATAACTTAAAAATGGTTAGAAATTGAGAAATTTGGGTTAGGAAAAGAAACGAAAAAATGCTTAAAACGACTTAGAAAATGGAAATAAAAAAAGGGTTAGCAATGGCCAATAGTGGCTTAAAACGTTTCAGAAAGTAACAAGAATGCATAGCAAACGGGGGAAAACCGGTTTAAATTTGATAGAAATGGGGAAAAATGGGTTAGAAATGAGCGAAAAACTCTGAAACCAGGAAAGAATTGGGCAAAAAACAGCAAGGGAAAAAAGCTTAAAAGGGGTTGAAACGTGGCAAAAATAGGGTCGAAACTGCCAAAAATGGATTAAAAGGGGTTAGAACTTTACAAAAGTGGGTTAGGAAAGGGGAAAATAACTTAAAAATGGTTAGAAATTGAGAAATTTGGGTTAGGAAAAGAAACCAAAAAATGCTTAAAACGACTTAGAAAATTGAAATAAAAAAAGGGTTAGCAATGGCTAAAAGTGGCTTAAAACGTTTAAGAAAGTAACAAGAATGCATAGCAAACGGGGGAAAACCGGTTTAAATTTGATAGAAATGGGGAAAAATGGGTTAGAAATGAGCGAAAAACTCTGAAACCAGGAAAGAATTGGGCAAAAATTAGGAAGAAAAGAAAAAAAAAGCTTACAAGGGGTTGAAACGTGGCAAAAATAGGATAGAAACTGCCAAAAATGGATTAAAAGGGGTTAGAACTTGACAAAAGTGGGTTAGGAAAGGGGAAAAATAACTTAAAAATGGTTTGAAATTGAGAAATTTGGGTTAGGAAAAGAAACGAAAAAATGCTTAAAACGACTTAGAAAATGGAAATAAAAAAAGGTTTAGCAATGGCCAAAAGTGGATTCAAACGTTTAAGAAAGTAACAAGAATGCATAGAAAACGGGGGGAAAGCTGGTTTCAATTTGATAGAAATTGGGAAAAAATGGGTTAGAAATGAGCGAAAAACCCTGAAACCAGAAAGAATTGGGCAAAAATTAGCAAGAAAAAAAAATGCTTACAAGGGGTTGAAACGTGGCAAAAATAGGATAGAAATTGCCAAAAATGGATTAAAAGGGGTTAGAACTTGACAAAAGTGGGTTAGGAAAGGGGAAAAATAGCTTAAAAATGGTTAGAAATTGAGAAATTTGGGTTAGGAAAAGAAACGAAAAAATGCTTAAAACGACTTAGAAAATGGAAATAAAAAAAGGGATAGCAATGGCCAAAAGTGGCTTAAAACGTTTAAGAAAGTAACAAGGATGCATAGCAAACGGGGGAAAACCGGTTTAAATTTGATAGAAATGGGGAAAAATGGGTTAGAAATGAGCGAAAAACTCTGAAACCAGGAAAGAATTGGGCAAAAATTAGCAAGGAAAAAAAAAGCTTAAAAGGGGTTGAAACGTGGCAAAAATAGGATAGAAACTGCCAAAAATGGATTAAAAGGGGTTAGAACTTGACAAAAATGGGTTAGGAAAGGGGAAAAATAACTTAAAAATGGTTAGAAGTTGAGAAATTTGGGTTAGGAAAAGAAACCAAAAAATGCTTAAAACGACTTAGAAAATGGAAATAAAAAAAGGTTTAGCAATGGCCAAAAGTGGCTTAAAACGTTTAAGAAAGTTACAAGAATGCATAGAAAACGGGGGAAAGCTGGTCTCAATTTGACAGAAAATGGGGAAAAAATGGGTTAGAAATGAGAGAAAAACTCTGAAACCAGGAAAGAATTGGGCAAAAATTAGCAAGAAAAAAAAAAATGCTTACAAGGGGTTGAAACGTGGCAAAAATAGGATAGAAACTGCCAAAAATGGATTAAAAGGGGTTAGAACTTGACAAAAGTGGGTTAGGAAAGGGGAAAAATAACTTAAAAATGGTTAGAAATTGATAAATTTGGGTTAGGAAAAGAAACCAAAAAATGCTTAAAACGACTTAGAAAATGGAAATAAAAAAAGGGTTAGCAATGGCTAAAAGTGGCTTAAAACGTTTCAGAAAGTAACAAGAATGCATAGCAAACGGGGGAGAAAACCGGTTTCAATTTGATAGAAATGGGGCAAAATGGTTAGAAATGAGCGAAAAACTCTGAAACCAGGAAAGAATTGGGCAAAAATTAGGAAGAAAAGAAAAAAAAAAAGCTTACAAAGGGTTGAAACGTGGCAAAAATAGGATAGAAATTGCCAAAAATGGATTAAAAGGGGTTAGAACTTGACAAAAGTGGGTTAGGAAAGGGGAAAAAATAACTTAAAAATGGTTAGAAATTGAGAAATTTGGGTTAGGAAAAGAAACCAAAAAATGCTTAAAACGACTTAGAAAATGGAAAATAAAAAAAGGGTTAGCAATGGCCAAAAGTGGCTTAAAACGTTTCAGAAAGTAACAAGAATGCATAGCAAACGGGGGAAAACCGGTTTCAATTTGATAGAAATGGGGAAAAATGGGTTAGAAATGAGCGAAAAACTCTGAAACCAGGAAAGAATTGGGCAAAAATTAGCAAGGAGAAAAAAAAAAGCTTAAAAGGGGTTGAAACGTGGCAAAAATAGGATAGAAACTGCCAAAAATGGATTAAAAGGGGTTAGAACTTGACAAAAGTGGGTTAGGAAAGGGGAAAAATAGCTTAAAAATGGTTAGAAATTGAGAAATTCGGGTTAGGAAAAGAAACCAAAAAATGCTTAAAACGACTTAGAAAATGGAAATAAGTAAGGGTTATTAATGGCTAAAAGTGGCTTAAAACGTCTAAGAAAGTAACAAGAATGGATAGCAAACAGGGGAAAATCTGGTTTCAATTTGATAGAAATGGGGAAAAATGGGTTAGAAATGAGCGAAAAACTCTGAAACCAGGAAAGAATTGGGGCAAAAAATTAAGAAGAAAAGAAAAAAAAAAAGCTTACAAGGGGTTGAAACGTGGCAAAAATAGGGTAGAAACTGCCAAAAATGTATTAAAAGGGGTTAGAACTTGACAAAAATGGGTTAGGAAAGGGGAAAAATAACTTAAAAATGGTTAGAAATTGAGAAATTTGGGTTAGGAAAAGAAACCAAAAAATGCTTTAAAACGACTTAGAAAATGGAAATAAAAAAAGGGTTAGTAATGGCCAAAGTGGCTTAAAACGTTTCAGAAAGTAACAAGAATGCATAGCAAACGGGGAAAAAACCGGTTTAAATTTGATAGGAAATGGGGAAAAATGGGTTAGAAATGAGCGAAAAACTCTGAAACCAGGAAAGAATTGGGCAAAAAACAGGAAGGAGAAAAAAAAAAGTTTAAAAGGGGTTGAAACGTGGCAAAAATAGGATAGAAACTGCCAAAAATGGATTAAAAGGGGTTAGAACTTGACAAAAGTGGGTTAGGAAAGGGGAAAAATAACTTAAAAATGGTTAGAAATTGAGAAATTTGGGTTAGGAAAAGAAACCAAAAAATGCTTAAAACGACTTAGAAAATGGAAATAAAAAAAAGGGTTAGCAATGGCTAAAAGTGGCTTAAAACGTTTAAGAAAGTAACAATAATGCATAGCAAACGGGGGAAAACCGGTTTAAATTTGATAGAAATGGGGAAAAATGGGTTAGAAATGAGCGAAAAACTCTGAAACCAGGAAAGAATTGGGCAAAAATTAGCAAGGAAAAAAAAAGCTTAAAAGGGGTTGAAACGTGGCAAAAATAGGATAGAAACTGCCAAAAATGGATTAAAAGGGGTTAGAACTTGACAAAAGTGGGTTAGGAAACGGGAAAAATAACTTAAAAATGGTTAGAAATTGAGAAATTTGGGTTAGGAAAAGAAACCAAAAAATGCTTAAAACGACTTAGAAAATGGAAATAAAAAAAGGGTTAGCAATGGCCAAAAGTGGCTTAAAACGTTTCAGAAAGTAACAAGAATGCATAGCAAACGGGGAAAAACCGGTTTAAATTTGATAGAAATGGGGAAAAATGGGTTAGAAATGAGCGAAAAACTCTGAAACAAGGAAAGAATTGGGCAAAAAACAGGAAGGAGAAAAAAAAAAGTTTAAAAGGGGTTGAAACGTGCAAAAATAGGATAGAAACTGCCAAAAATGGATTAAAAGGGGTTAGAACTTGACAAAAGTGGGTTAGGAAAGGGGAAAAATAACTTAAAAATGGTTAGAAATTGAGAAATTTGGGTTAGGAAAAGAAACCAAAAAATGCTTAAAACGACTTAGAAAATGGAAATAAAAAAAGGGTTAGCAATGGCCAAAAGTGGCTTAAAACGTTTAAGAAAGTAACAAGGATGCATAGCAAACGGGGGAAAACCGGTTTAAATTTTATAGAAATGGGGAAAAATGGGTTAGAAATGAGCGAAAAACTCTGAAACCAGGAAAGAATTGGGCAAAAATTAGCAAGGAAAAAAAAAGCTTAAAAGGGGTTGAAACGTGGCAAAAATAGGATAGAAACTGCCAAAAATGGATTAAAAGGGGTTAGAACTTGACAAAAATGGGTTAGGAAAGGGGAAAAATAGCTTAAAAATGGTTAGAAATTGAGAAATTTGGGTTAGGAAAAGAAACGAAAAAATGCTTAAAACGACTCAGAAAATGGAAATAAATAAGGGTTAGTAATGGCTAAAAGTGGCTTAAAACGTCTAAGAAAGTAACAAGAATGGATAGCAAACAGGGGAAAAACTGGTTTCAATTTGATAGAAATGGGGAAAAATGGGTTAGAAATGAGCGAAAAACTCTGAAACCAGGAAAGAATTGGGCAGAAATTAGGAAGGAGAAAAAAAAAAGCTAAAAGGGGTTGAAACGTTGCAAAAATAGGATAGAAACTGCCAAAAATGGATTAAAAGGGGTTAGAACTTGACAAAAGTGGGTTAGGAAAGGGGAAAAATAACTTAAAAATGGTTAGAAATTGAGAAATTTGGGTTAGGAAAAGAAACCAAAAAATGCTTAAAACGACTTAGAAAATTGAAATAAAAAAAGGGTTAGCAATGGCTAAAAGTGGCTTAAAACGTTTAAGAAAGTAACAATAATGCATAGCAAACGGGGGAAAACCGGTTTAAATTTGATAGAAAATGGGGAAAAAATGGGTTAGAAATGAGCGAAAAACTCTGAAACCAGGAAAGAATTTGGCAAAAATTAGCAAGGAAAAAAAAAGCTTAAAAGGGGTTGAAACGTGGCAAAAATAGGATAGAAACTGCCAAAAATGGATTAAAAGGGGTTAGAACTTGACAAAAGTGGGTTAGGAAAGGGGAAAAATAACTTAAAAATGGTTAGAAATTGAGAAATTTGGGTTAGGAAAAGAAACCAAAAAATGCTTAAAACGACTTAGAAAATGGAAATAAAAAAAGGGTTAGCAATGGCCAAAAGTGGCTTAAAACGTTTCAGAAAGTAACAAGAATGCATAGCAAACGGGGAAAAACCGGTTTAAATTTTATAGAAATGGGGAAAAAATGGGTTAGAAATGAGCGAAAAACTCTGAAACCAGGAAAGAATTGGGCAAAAATTAGCAAGGAAAAAAAAGCTTAAACGGGTTGAAACCTGGCAAAAATAGGATAGAAACTGCCAAAAATGGATTAAAAGGGGTTAGAACTTGACAAAAATGGGTTAGGAAAGGGGAAAAATAGCTTAAAAATGGTTAGAAATTGAGAAATTTGGGTTAGGAAAAGAAACGAAAAAATGCTTAAAACGACTCAGAAAATGGAAATAAATAAGGGTTAGTAATGGCTAAAAGTGGCTTAAAACGTCTAAGAAAGTAACAAGAATGGATAGCAAACAGGGGAAAAATCTGGTTTCAATTTGATAGAAATGGGGAAAAAATGGGTTAGAAATGAGCGAAAAACTCTGAAACCAGGAAAGAATTGGGCCGAAAATTAGGAAGGAGAAAAAAAAAAGCTTAAAAGGTGTTGAAACGTTGCAAAAAATAGGATAGAAACTGCCAAAAATGGATTAAAAGGGGTTAGAACTTGACAAAAGTGGGTTAGGAAAGGGGAAAAATAACTTAAAAATGGTTGAAATTGAGAAATTTGGGTTAGGAAAAGAAACCAAAAAATGCTAAAACGACTTAGAAAATTGAAATAAAAAAAGGGTTAGCAATGGCTAAAAGTGGCTTAAAACGTTTAAGAAAGTAACAATAATGCATAGCAAACGGGGGAAAAACGGTTTAAATTTGATAGAAATGGGGAAAAATGGGTTAGAAATGAGCGAAAAACTCTGAAACCAGGAAAGAATTGGGCAAAAATTAGCAAGGAAAAAAAAAGCTTAAAAGGGGTTGAAACGTGGCAAAAATAGGATAGAAACTGCCAAAAATGGATTAAAAGGGGTTAGACTTGACAAAAGTGGGTTAGGAAAGGGGAAAAATAACTTAAAAATGGTTAGAAATTGAGAAATTTGGGTTAGGAAAAGAAACCAAAAAATGCTTAAAACGACTTAGAAAATGGAAATAAAAAAAGGGTTAGCAATGGCCAAAAGTGGCTTAAAACGTTTCAGAAAGTAACAAGAATGCATAGCAAACGGGGAAAAACCGGTTTAAATTGATAGAAATGGGGAAAAATGGGTTAGAAATGAGCGAAAAACTCTGAAACCAGGAAAGAATTGGGCAAAAAACAGGAAGGAGAAAAAAAAAAAGTTTAAAAGGGGTTGAAACGTGGCAAAAATAGGATAGAAACTGCCAAAAATGGATTAAAAGGGGTTAGAACTTGACAAAAGTGGGTTAGGAAAGGGGAAAAATAACTTAAAAATGGTTAGAAATTGAGAAATTTGGGTTAGGAAAAGAAACCAAAAAATGCTTAAACGACTTAGAAAATGGAATAAAAAAAGGGTTAGCAATGGCCAAAAGTGGCTTAAAACGTTTAAGAAAGTAACAAGGATGCATAGCAAACGGGGGAAAACCGGTTTAAATTTTATAAGAATGGGGAAAAATGGGTTAGAAATGAGCGAAA
>NW_026893259.1:62500-65000 GCF_033815535.1 Pezoporus flaviventris | reverse complement strand
AGGAGCGACAGCAATGATGGTGACACCGTTGCAAAGCTGACTGTGTGCTGAAGATGCCCAGCACATGCTTTCCCTCCTGGCTCTTCGGCGCTGGGAGCAGAGGCCAGACGTTCGTGCACTAATCGCTGAGCTTCTGGCCAGCTGAGAAGCAGCTTTGGAGAGGTTGCATTCAAATGTACTTCTAGGTATGAACCCGAGGAGTGACAGCAATAATGGTGACAGCATTGCAAAGCTGACTGTGTGCTGAAGATGCCCCGCACATGCTTTCCCTCCTGGCTCTTCGACTGTGGGAGCAGACGGCAACCCTAACCCTAACCCTAACCCTAACCCAACCCTAACCCTAACCCTAACCCTAACCCTACCCCTAACCCTAACCCTAACCCTAACCCTAACCCTAACCCTAACCCTAACCCTACCCCTAACCCTAACCCTAACCCTAAACCTAACCATAACCCTAAGCCTAACCCTAACCCCTAACCCTAACCCTAACCCTAACCCTAACCCTAACCCCTAACCCTAACCCCTAACCCTAACCCTAACCCTAACCCTAACCCTAACCCTAAGCTTTCACCAGCTTTCCCTCCTGGCTCTTCGATTGTGGGAGCAGACGGCAACTGTTCGTGCTCTACTCACTGTGCAGCTGGGCAGCCGAGAGCAAGCTCCGAAGAGGGTGCATTCAAATGGACCTTTAGGTATGAAAGCGAGGAGCGACAGCAATGATGGTGACACCGTTGCAAAGCTGACTGTGTGCTGAAGATGCCCAGCACATGCTTTCCCTCCTGGCTCTTCGGATCTGGGAGCAGAAGCCAGACGTTCGTGCACTAATCGTTCTGCCCCTGGGCAGCCGAGAACAAGCTTCGGAGAGGTTGCACTCAAATGGACTTTTAAGTATGAAAGCGAGGAGCGACAGCAATGATGGTGACACCGTTGCAAAGCTGACTGTGTGCTGAAGATGCCCAGCACATGCTTTCCCTCCTGGCTCTTCGGCGCTGGGAGCAGAGGCCAGACGTTCGTGCACTAATCGCTGAGCTTCTGGGCAGCTGAGAAGCAGCTTTGGAGAGGTTGCATTCAAATGTACTTTTAGGTATGAAACCGAGGAGTGACAGCAATAATGGTGACAGCATTGCAAAGCTGACTGTGTGCTGAAGATGCCCCGCACATGCTTTCCCTCCTGGCTCTTCGACTGTTGGAGCAGACGGCAACCCTAACTCTAACCCTAACCCTAACCCAACCCTAACCCTAACCCTAACCCTAACCCTACCCCTAACCCTAACCCTAACCCTAACCCTAACCCTAACCCTACCCCTAACCCTAACCCTAACCCTAAACCTAACCATAACCCTAAGCCTAACCCTAACCCCTAACCCTAACCCTAACCCTAACCCTAACCCCTAACCCTAACCCCTAACCCTAACCCTAACCCTAACCCTAACCCTAACTCTAAGCTTTCACCAGCTTTCCCTCCTGGCTCTTCGATTGTGGGAGCAGACGGCAACTGTTCGTGCTCTACTCACTGTGCAGCTGGGCAGCCGAGAGCAAGCTCCGAAGAGGGTGCATTCAAATGGACCTTTAGGTATGAAAGCGAGGAGCGACAGCAATGATGGTGACACCGTTGCAAAGCTGACTGTGTGCTGAAGATGCCCAGCACATGCTTTCCCTCCTGGCTCTTCGGATCTGGGAGCAGAAGCCAGACGTTCGTGCACTAATCGTTCTGCCCCTGGGCAGCCGAGAACAAGCTTCGGAGAGGTTGCATTCAAATGGACTTTTAAGTATGAAAGCGAGGAGCGACAGCAATGATGGTGACACCGTTGCAAAGCTGACTGTGTGCTGAAGATGCCCAGCACATGCTTTCCCTCCTGGCTCTTCGGCTCTGGGAGCAGAGGCCAGACGTTCGTGCTCTAATCGCTGTGCTACTTGGCAGCTCAGAGCAAGCTCCGTAGAGGTTGCATTCGAGTGGACTTTTAGGTATGAAAGCGAGGAGCGACAGCAATGATGGTGACACCGTTGCAAAGCTAACTGTGTGCTGAAGATGCCCAGCACATGCTTTCCCTCCTGGCTCTTCGACTGTGGGAGCAGACGGCAACCGTTCGTGCTCTACTGACTGTGCTGCTGGGCAGCCGAGAGCAAGCTCCGAAGAGGGTGCATTCAAATGGACCTTTAGGTATGAAAGCGAGGAGCGACAGCAATGATGGTGACACCGTTGCAAAGCTGACTGTGTGCTGAAGATGCCCAGCACATGCTTTCCCTCCTGGCTCTTCGACTGTGGGAGCAGACGGCAACTGTTCGTGCTCTACTCACTGTGCTGCTGGGCAGCCGAGAGCAAGCTCTGAAGAGGGTGCATTCAAATGGACCTTTAGGTATGACACTGAGGAGCGACAGCAATGATGGTGACACCGTTGCAAAGCTGACTGTGTGCTGAAGATGCCCAGCACATGCTTTCCCTCCTGGCTCTTCGGATCTGGGAGCAGAAGCCAGACGTTCGTGCACTAATCGTTCTGCC
>NW_026893258.1:0-26033 GCF_033815535.1 Pezoporus flaviventris | reverse complement strand
TGATGGGGTGATGGGGGGATATGGGGGATATGGGGGTCATGGGGGGATATGGGGCAAAAGGGGGATATGGGGGGTATGGGGGTATGGGGGGGTATGGAGGGATGGGGGTCATGGGGGGTATGGGGGGATATGGGGGATATGGGGGGGATGGGGTGATGGGATATGGGGGATATGGGGGTCATGGGGGGATATGGGGCAAAAGGGGGATATGGGGGGGTATGGGGGTATGGGGGGTATGGGGGGATATAGGGGGATAGGGGGCATATGGGGGATATGGGGGGTATGGGGACATAGGGGGGGTAGGGGGAATATGGGGGTATGGGGGGGGTATGGGGGGATGGGGGATATGGGGGGGATGGGGGATATGGGGGCACAGGGGGATATGGGGGGATATGGGGGGTATGGGGGTCATGGGGGGGATGGGGGATATGGGGGGGATGGGGGGTGATGGGGGTCATGGGGGGATATGGGGGGGATGGGGGATATGGGGGGGATATGGGGGGTATGGGGGGTATGGGGGATATGGGGGATATGGGGGCACAGGGGGATATGGGGGGATATGGGGGGTATGGGGGGTATGGGGGTCATGGGGGGGATGGGGGGATATGGGGGGGATGGGGGGATATGGGGCAAAAGGGGGATATGGGGGTATGGGGGGGGTATGGAGGGATGGGGGTCATGTGGGGTATGGGGGGATATGGGGGGTATGGGGGGATATGGGGGGGATGGGGTGATGGGGGTCATGGGGGGATATGGGGGATATGGGGGGATATGGGGGATATGGGGGTCATGGGGCATAGGGGCAATATGGGGGATAGGGGGGATGGGGGGATATGGGGTCATGGGGGCATAGGGGCAATATGGGGGATATGGGGGGTATGGGGGATATGGGGGGATATGGGGGTCATGGGGGGGATGGGGATATGGGGGGATATGGGGCAAAAGGGGGATATGGGGGATATGGGGGATATGGGGGGATGGGGTGATGGGGGTCATGGGGGGTATGGGGGATATGGGGGGTATGGGGGTCATGGGGGGGATGGGGGTCATGGGGGATATGGGGGCACGGGGGGATATGGGGGTATGGGGGGATATGGGGGTATGGGGGGTATGGGGGTATGGGGGGATATGGGAACATGAGGGCATAGGGGGGATATGGGGGATATGGGGGGTATGGGGGATATGGGGTGTATGGGGTCATGGGGGGATAGGGGGGGATATGGGGGATTGGGGGGATATGGGGGTATGGGGGTTATGGGGGATATGGGGGGGATGGGGGTCATGGGCGTATGGGGGGATATAGGGGGATAGGGGGCATATGGGGGATATGGGGGTATGGGGGCATAGGGGGGGTAGGGGGAATATGGCGGTATGGGGGGTATGGGGGATATGGGAGGATATGGGGGTCATGGGGGCATAGGGGCGATATGGGGGTTATGGGGGCATAGGTGGGATTTGGGAACATGGGGGCATAAGGGGGATATAGAAGACATGAAGGGATATGGGGGCATAGAGGGGATATGGGAAGCATGGGGATATAGGGGGACATGGGGGAATATGGGGGGATATGGGGAATATGGGGGTCATGGGGGCATATGGGGGATATGGGGGTCATGACGCATAGGAGGGATATGGGAACATGGGAGCATAAGGGGGATATAGGAGACATGAGGGGATATGGGGGCATAGAGGGGATATGTGAGATATGGGGGCCATCACGACATGGGAGCATAAGAGGGATATGGGGGGCATAGGGGGGATATGGGGAGCATGGGGACATAGGGGGGATATGGGGGGCATCAGGACATGGAGGTGTAAGGGAGATATAGGGGACATGGGGGCATAAGGGGGATATGGGGACATGGGGCATAAGGGGGATATAGGGACATGGGGCCATAGGGGGGCCATGGGGGCATGGGGGGATATGGGGATATGGGGGGCATAAGGGGGACATGGGGGCATAAGGGGGATATAAGGACATGGGGGGATACATGGGATACGGGGGGCATCGGGATGGGGGGACATAAGTGTGATATAGGGGACATAAAAGGACATGGACACATGGGGGGGCCATAGGGGCGACACGCAGAATATGTGGGGCACAGGGTGGGGGGGGGAACGAGACAAGGATCCATAGTGGGGCATGAAGGCACTGTTGCCATAGGGCCCGCAGGCACAGGGGGCAGGGTGCTATGGGGCTGGGAGGGGGGGGGGCAATGGGGTCCCGGGGTGCTGCCCCCCCAACCCCAGCCCCACACCTGGTACTGGGTCTTGTCGATGCCGATGAGGAAGACGAGCTCGGCGAGGAAGAGGCTGGCGCAGAGGTGCTTGGGGTCGTGGTGCGCTCGGGGGGCAGCCCCCGCAGGCAGCACAGCGCCGCCAGCGACACCCCCAGGCACACCAGGGCCACCACGATGCCCACCCAGGAGATCACCGACAGCAGCACCGCGTCCAAGCGGCCCTGCTGCTGTGGGGCGGAAGTGGGGCAGAGGGGTCAGCGATGGGGGGAAGAGATGGAGCATCCCATAGTGACCCATTGCAACCCTATGGGTACCACACAGTGACCCATTGCGTCCCTATGGGTACCACACAGTGACCCATTGCGTCCCTATGGGTACCACACAGTGACCCATTGCAACCCTATGGGTACCACACAGTGACCCATTGCGTCCCTATAGGTACCAAACAGTGACCCATTGCATCCCTATGGGTACCACACAGTGACCCATTGCAGCCCTATGGGCATCCCATAGTGACCCGTTGCATCCCTATGGGTACCACACAGTGACCCATTGCATCCCTATGGGTACCACACAGTGACCCATTGCAACCCTATGGGTACCAAACAGTGACCCATTGCAACCCTATGGGTACCAAACAGTGACCCATTGCATCCCTATGGGTACCAAACAGTGACCCATTGCAACCCTATGGGTACCACACAGTGACCCATTGCGTCCCTATAGGTACCACACAGTGACCCATTGCAACCCTATGGGTACCAAACAGTGACCCATTGCATCCCTATGGGTACCACACAGTGACCCATTGCAACCCTATGGGTACCAAACAGTGACCCATTGCGTCCTATGGGTACCACACAGTGACCCATTGCGTCCCTATGGGTACCACACAGTGACCCATTGCAACCCTATGGGTACCACACAGTGACCCATTGCATCCCTATGGGTACCACACAGTGACCCATTGCAACCCTATGGGTACCAAACAGTGACCCATTGCATCCCTATGGGTACCACACAGTGACCCATTGCGTCCCTATGGGTACCACACAGTGACCCATTGCGTCCCTATGGGTACCACACAGTGACCCATTGCGTCCCTATGGGTACCACACAGTGACCCATTGCAACCCTATGGGTACCAAACAGTGACCCATTGCATCCCTATGGGTACCACACAGTGACCCATTGCAGCCCTATGGGTACCACACAGTGACCCATTGCAACCCTATGGGTACCAAACAGTGACCCATTGCATCCCTATGGGTACCACACAGTGACCCATTGCAGCCCTATGGGTACCACACAGTGACCCATTGCAACCCTATGGGGTACCAAACAGTGACCCATTGCATCCCTATGGGTACCACACAGTGACCCATTGCATCCCTATGGGTACCAAACAGTGACCCATTGCAACCCTATGGGTACCAAACAGTGACCCATTGCAACCCTATGGGTACCACACAGTGACCCATTGAAGCCCTATGGGCATCCCACAGTGACCCATTGCATCCTATGGGTACCACACAGTGACCCATTGCAGCCCTATGGGCATCCCATAGTGACCCATTGCAACCCTATGGGTACCAAACAGTGACCCATTGCAACCCTATGGGTACCAAACAGTGACCCATTGCATCCCTATGGGTACCACACAGTGACCCATTGCAGCCCTATGGGCATCCCATAGTGACCCATTGCATCCCTATGGGTACCAAACAGTGACCCATTGCAGCCTATGGGTACCACACAGTGACCCATTGCAGCCCTATGGGTACCACACAGTGACCCATTGCAGCCCTATGGGTACCACACAGTGACCCATTGCGTCCCTATGGGTACCACACAGTGACCCATTGCAGCCCTATGGGTACCACACAGTGACCCATTGCAGCCCTATGGGCATCCCATAGTGACCCATTGCAGCCCTATGGGTACCACACAGTGACCCATTGCAGCCCTATGGGCATCCCATAGTGACCCATTGCAACCCTATGGGTACCACACAGTGACCCATTGCAGCCCTATGGGCATCCCATAGTGACCCATTGCATCCCTATGGGTACCACACAGTGACCCATTGCATCCCTATGGGTACCACACAGTGACCCATTGCAGCCCTATGGCCATCCCATAGTGACCCATTGCATCCCTAAGAGCATCCCATAGTGACCCATTGCATCCCTATGGGTACCACACAGTGACCCATTGCAGCCCTATGGCCATCCCATAGTGACCCATTGCATCCCTAAGAGCATCCCATAGTGACCCATTGCATCCCTATGGGTACCACACAGTGACCCATTGTGTCTCTATGGGAATCACACAGTGACCCATTGCATCCCAAAGAGCATCCCATAGTGACCCATTGCATCCCTAAGAGCTTCCCATAGCGACCCATTGCATCCCAAAGAGCATCCCACAGTGACCCATTGCGTCCCTTTGGGTACCACACAGTCACCCATTGCGTCCCTATGGGAATCACACAGTGACCCATTGCATCCAAAGAGCATCCCATAGTGACCCATTGCATCCCTATGTTCACCCCCATCGCATCCCTATGCCCCCCCCCTCACATCCCTATGGGCACCCCCATCACATCCCTATGGCACCCCAAAGTGACCCATTGCATCCCTGTGTTCACCCCCCTCACATCCCTATGGCACCCCCATCGCATCCCTATGGTACCCCCTCACATCCCTATGGCACCCCCCTCACATCCCTATGGGCACCCCCATCGCATCCCTATGGGCATCCCCATCGCATCCCTATGCCCCCCCCTCACATCCCTATGGCACCCCCATCGCATCCCTATGGGCATCCCCATCGCATCCCTATGGCACCCCCCTCACATCCCTATGGCACCCCCCTCACATCCCTATGGCACCCCCATCGCATCCCTATGGTACCCCCTCACATCCCTATGCCCCCCCCATCACATCCCTATGGGCACCCCCATCACATCCCTATGGCACCCCCATCGCATCCCTATGGCCCCCCCCCCGCATCCCTATGGCACCCCCATCACATCCCTATGGCACCCCCATCACATCCCTATGCCCCCCCCCCGCATCCCTATGGCACCCCCATCACATCCCTATGGTACCCCCATCACATCCCTATGGCACCCCCATCACATCCCTATGCCCCCCCCCCCGCATCCCTATGGCACCCCCCTCCGCATCCCTATGGCACCCCCCTCACATCCCTATGGCACCCCCATCACATCCCTATGCCCTCCCCCACCGCATCCCTATGGCACCCCCATCACATCCCTATGGGCATCCCCATCGCATCCCTATGCCCCCCCTTCACATCCCTATGGCACCCCCCTCACATCCCTATGGCACCCCCCTCACATCCCTATGGCACCCCCATCACATCCCTATGGGCATCCCCATCGCATCCCTATGCCCCCCTTCACATCCCTATGGCACCCCCCTCACATCCCTATGGCACCCCCATCACATCCCTATGGCACCCCCCTCACATCCCTATGGCACCCCCATCACATCCCTATGCCCTCCCCCACCGCATCCCTATGGCACCCCCATCACATCCCTATGGGCATCCCCATCGCATCCCTATGCCCCCCCTTCACATCCCTATGGCACCCCCCTCACATCCCTATGGCACCCCCCTCACATCCCTATGGCACCCCCATCACATCCCTATGCCCCCCCCCCCCCCATCACATCCCTATGGTACCCCCATCACATCCCTATGCCCCCCCCCCGCATCCCTATGGCACCCCCATCACATCCCTATGGCACCCCCCTCACATCCTTATGGCACCCCCATCACATCCCTATGGCACCCCATCACATCCTATGGCACCCCCATCACATCCCTATGCCCCCCCCCGCATCCCTATGGCACCCCCATCACATCCCTATGGCACCCCCCTCACATCCTTATGGCACCCCCATCACATCCCTATGGCACCCCCATCGCATCCCTATGGCACCCCCATCACATCCCTATGTTCACCCCCCTCACATCCCTATGGTACCCCCATCACATCCCTATGGCACCCCCATCACATCCCTATGGCACCCCCCTCACATCCCTATGGCACCCCCATCACATCCCTATGGGCATCCCCATCGCATCCCTATGCCCCCCCTTCACATCCCTATGGCACCCCCCTCACATCCCTATGGCACCCCCATCACATCCCTATGGCACCCCCCTCACATCCCTATGGCACCCCCATCACATCCCTATGCCCTCCCCCACCGCATCCCTATGGCACCCCCATCACATCCCTATGGGCATCCCCATCGCATCCCTATGCCCCCCCTTCACATCCCTATGGCACCCCCCTCACATCCCTATGGCACCCCCCTCACATCCCTATGGCACCCCCATCACATCCCTATGCCCCCCCCCCCCCCATCACATCCCTATGGTACCCCCATCACATCCCTATGCCCCCCCCCGCATCCCTATGGCACCCCCATCACATCCCTATGGCACCCCCCTCACATCCTTATGGCACCCCCATCACATCCCTATGGCACCCCCATCACATCCCTATGGCACCCCCATCACATCCCTATGCCCCCCCCCCGCATCCCTATGGCACCCCCATCACATCCCTATGGCACCCCCCTCACATCCTTATGGCACCCCCATCACATCCCTATGGCACCCCCCTCACATCCCTATGGCACCCCTATTGCATCCCTATGGTCCCCCCTCACATCCCTATGGCACCCCCCTCACATCCCTATGGCACCCCCCTCACATCCCTATGGCACCCCATCACATCCCTATGGCACCCCCATCGCATCCCTATGGCACCCCCATCACAACCCTATGGCACCCCCATCGCATCCCTATGGGCACCCCAAAGTGACCCATCACATCCCTATGTTCACCCCCCTCACATCCCTATGGCACCCCATCACATCCCTATGTTCACCCCCCTCACATCCCTATGGCACCCCCATCACATCCCTATGGCACCCCCCTCACATCCCTATGGCACCCCCATCACATCCCTATGCCCCCCCCCATCACATCCCTATGGCACCCCATAGGCGCCATGGCCCCGCGGTGCTCACGCTGTCGTGGTGCGCCATGAGCAGGGCGAAGTTGGTGAGGTGGCTGCAGGCGCAGGACGTGTGGGTGCTGTTGGTGCTGAGCCGCCGGCAGCCCTGCGTGGACCAGTGCCCGGCCATGGAGCGCTCCGAGTAGTTCCAGAACGAGCAGTTGGCGTTGAAGTGGTTCTTGGCCTGCGGAGGGGGGCCATGGGGGTCAGTGGGGGGCCATGGGGGGCAATGGGCATCAATGGGGGTCAATGGGGTCCAATGGGGGGCAACGGACATCAATAGGGGGGTGTCAACGGGCATCAATGGGGTCAATGGGCATCAATGGGGGCAATGGGCATCAATGGGGGTCAATGGGGGTCCAATGGGGGGCAACGGACATCAATAGGGGGGTGTCAACGGGCATCAATGGGGTCAATGGGCATCAATGGGGGTCAATGGGCATCAATAGGGGTCAATGGGCATCAATGGGGGGCAATGGGCATCAATAGGGGTCAATAGGCATCAATGGGGGGCAACAGGCATCAACAGGGGTCAGTGGGGGTCAATGGGCATAAATGGGGGGCAACGGGCATCAATAGGGGTCAATGGGCATCAATGGGGGTCAATGGGCATCAATGTGAGGCAATGGACATCAGTAGGGGTCAATGGGCATCAATGGGGGGCAACAGACATCAATGGGAGTCAATGGGCATAAATGGGGGTCAATGGGGGGAAACAGACATCAATGGGGGTCAATGGGCATCAATGGGAGGCAACAGACATCAGTAGGGGTCAATGGGCATCAATGGGGGTCAATGGGCATCAATAGGGGTCAATGGGCATCAATGGGCATCAATGGGGGGCAACGGGCATCAATAGGGGTCAATGGGCATCAATGGGGGGCAACGGGCATCAATAGGGGTCAGTGGGGGTCAATGGGCATAAATGGGGGGCAATGGGCATCAATAGGGGTCAGTGGGGGTCAATGGGCATCAATGGGCATCAATGGGAGGCAATGGACATCAGTAGGGGTCAATGGGCATCAATGGGGGGCAACAGACATCAATGGGGGTCAATGGGCATAAATGGGGGGCAACGGGCATCAATAGGTGTCAATGGGCATCAATGGGGGTCAATGGGCATCAATGGGAGGCAATGGACATCAGTAGGGGTCAATGGGCATCAATGGGGGGCAACAGACATCAAATGGGGGTCAATGGGCATAAATGGGGGTCAATGGGTGGAAACAGACATCAATGGGGTCAATGGGCATCAATGGGGGCAACGGACATCAATAGGGGTCAATGGGCATCCAATGGGGGTCAATGGGCATCAAAGGGGGGCAACGGACATCAATAGGGGTCAATGGGCATCAATGGGGGTAACGGACAATCAATAGGGGTCAATGGGCATCAATGGGAGTCAATGGGCATCAATGGGGGCAATGGGGGGGCAACGGACATCAATGGTTGTCAATGGGCATCAATGAGGACAATGGACATCAATGGGTGTCAATGGGCATCAATGGGGGGCAACGGACATCAATGGGAGTCAATGGGCATCAATGGGCATCAATGGGGGGCAACGGACATCAATGGGAGTCAATGGGCATCAATGGGGGTCAATGGGGGGCAACGGACATCAATGGGGGTCAATGGGCATCAATGAGGGACAATGGACATCAATGGGTGTCAATGGGCATCAATGGGGGGCAACGGGCATCAATGGGGGTCAATGGGCATCAATGGGCACCAATGGGGGTCAATGGGGGCAACGAACATCAATAGGGGTCAATGGGCATCAATGGGGGCAACGGACATCAATAGTGGTCAATGGGTGTCAGTGGGCATCAATGGGTGTCAATGGTCATCAGTGGGGGTCAATGGGGGTCAATACGGTCAAATGGGTGTCGGTGGGTGTCACTGTGGTCAATGGCTGTAAATGGGGTCAATGGGATCAATGGGTATCAATGGGTGTCAGTGGGTGTCAAAGGGTGTCAGTGGATGTCAAAGGGTGTCTGTGGGTGTCAATGGGGTCAATGGGTGTCAATGGGCATCAATGGGGGTCAATGGGCATCAATGGGGTCAATACGGGTAAATGGGTGTCGGTGGGTGTCACTGCAGTCAGTGGCTGCAAATGGGGTCAATGGGATCAATGGGTATCAATGGGTGTCAAGGGGTGTCAATGGCTGTCAAAGGGTGTCAATGGATGTCAAAGGGTGTCGATGGGTGTCAATGAGGTCAATGGGTGTCAATGGCTGTCAAAGGGTGTCAGTGGGCGTCAATGGGTGTCAGTGGGCGTCAATGGGTGTCAGTGGGATCAATGGGTGTCAGTGGGCGTCAATGGCTGTCAATGGGGTCAATGGACATCAATGGGGTCAATGGCTGTCAATGGATGTCAATGGTGTCAATGAATGTCAATGGGGTCAATGGGGTCAATGGGGTCAATGGGTGTCAATGAGGTCAGTGGGTGTCAGTGGGGGTCAATGGGTGTCAGTGGGTGTCCATGTGGTCAATGAGGTCAGTACGTGTCAATGGCTGTCAATGGGTTTCAATGAGGTCAATGGGCGTCAGTGGGGTCAAATGGGTGTCAGTGGGGTCAATGGATGTCAGTGGCTGTCAATGGGGTCAATGGACATCCATGGGTCAATGGCTGTCAGTGGATGTCAATGGGGTCAATAGGTGTCAGTGGGTGTCAATGGGTGTCAGTTGGGTGTCCATGAGGTCAGTGGGTGTCAGTGGGTGTCAATGAGGTCAATGGGTGTCAATGGCTGTCAATGGCTGTCAATGGGTGTCAATGAGGTCAATGGGTGTCAATGAGGTCAATGGTTGTCAATGGCTGTCAATGGCTGTCAATGAGGTCAATGGGTGTCAGTGGGTGTCAATGGGTGTCAATGAGCTCAATGGCTGTCAATGGGTGTCAGTGAGGTCAATGGGTGTCAGTGGGTGTCAAAGGGTGTCAATGGGTGTCAATGGGTGTCAATGAGGTCAATGGCTGTCAATGGCTGTCAATGGCTGTCAATGGGTGTCAATGAGGTCAATGGCTGTCAATGGGTGTCAATGGGTGTCAATGAGCTCAATGGCTGCCAATGGGTGTCAATGGCTGTCAATGGGTGTCAATGACCTCAATGGCTGCCAATGGGTGTCAATGGGTGTCAGTGGGTGTCAGTGGGTGTCAATGAGCTCAATGGGTGTCAATGGGTGTCAATGAGCTCAATGGGTGTCAATGAGGTCAATGGGTGTCAATGGATCTCAATGGGTCTCAATGGGTCTCAATGAGCTCAATGGGTGTCAATGGGTGTCAATGAGCTCAATGGGTGTCAATGGGTGTCAATGAGCTCAATGGGCGTCCCTGGGGGTCCCACCTCGAGGTGGGGCAGGGTGAAGGTGACGGGGTCCATGAGGAACACGCGGCTCGACTCCTTGTTGATGGAGGCGGCGATGACCTGGGAGTTGACGACCAATGGGGGGGCGCGGGCGCCCCCCTCGCCCCCCAGGCGCACGGACGCGTTCTCGGTGGGCAGAACAGCCCCAGGTTGTTGTAGAGGATGAACACGACCTTCACCACCCCTAGGGGGGGACACAGCCCCACATCGAGACCCACACTGAGACCCACACATAGCCCCACATAGAGACCCGCACACAGCCCCACACTGAGACCCACACACAGCCCCACACTGAGACCCACACACAGCCCCACACTGAGACCCGCACACAGCCCCACACTGAGACCCACACACAGCCCCACATAGAGACCCGCACACAGCCCACACTGAGACCCACACACAGCCCCACATAGAGACCCGCACACAGCCCCACATAGAGACCCGCACACAGCCCCACACTGAGACCCACACACAGCCCCACATAGAGACCCGCACACAGCCCTACACTGAGACCCGCACACAGCCCCACACTGAGACCCACACACAGCCCCACACTGAGACCCACACACAGCCCCACACTGAGACCCACACACAGCCCCACATAGAGACCCGCACACAGCCCCACACTGAGACCCGCACACAGCCCCACATAGAGACCCGCACACAGCCCCACACTGAGACCCACACACAGCCCCACACTGAGACCCACACACAGCCCCACACTGAGACCCACACACAGCCCCACATAGAGACCCGCACACAGCCCCACACTGAGACCCACACACAGCCCCACACTGAGACCCACACACAGCCCCACATAGAGACCCGCACACAGCCCCACACTGAGACCCGCACACAGCCCCACACTGAGACCCACACACAGCCCCACACTGAGACCCACAAACAGCCCCACATCGAGACCCACACACAGCCCCACATCGAGCCCCGCACTGAGACCCACACACAGCCCCACACACAGCCCCACATAGAGACCCGCACACAGCCCCACATAGAGCCCCATACAGAGCCCCACAGAGAGCCCCACAGAGAGACCCGCACACAGCCCCACATGGAGCCCCACATAGAGACCCGCACACAGCCCCACAGAGAGCCCCACATGGAGCCCCACATAGAGACCCACACACAGCCTCACACACAGCCCCACAGAGAGCCCCACACAGAGACCCACATAGAGCCCCCCCCACAGCCCCACATCAAGCCCTGTGCCCCCATTCCACCACCTCCAGACACTTCTGGGACCTCTGAGACTCCCACAAGACCCCCATAGCCCCCATATCCCCCCATAGCCCCCATACCCCCTATGGCCCCATAGCCCCCATATCCCCCCATAGCCCCCATACCCCCATATCCCCCCATAGCCCCCATATCCCCATGGCCCCATAGCCCCCCATAGCCCCCATACCCCCTATGGCCCCATAGCCCCCCATATCCCCCATACCTCCTATGGCCCCATACCCCCCCACATCCCCCCATAGCCCCCATACCCCCTATGGCCCCATGGCCCCCCATATCCCCCATACCTCCTATGGCCCCATATCCCCCCAGATCCCCCCATAGCCCACATATCCCCTATAGCCCCCATAGCCCCCATATCCCCCATACCCCCTATGCCCCCATATCCCCCCACATATCTCCTATGGCCCCATAGCCCCCCACATCCCCCCATAGCCCCCATACCCCCTATGGCCCCATACCCCCTATGGCCCCATATCCCCCCACATCCCCCCATATCCCCCATACCCCTATAGCCCCTATAGCCCCCATATCCCCCATACCCCTATGGCCCCATATCCCCCCACATCCCCCCATAGCCCCCCATACCCCCCATATCCCCCATATCCCCCCACATCCCCCCATAGCCCCCATACCCCCCATACCCCCCATACCACCCCCCATATCCCCCATATCCCCCCACATCCCCCCATAGCCCCCATACCCCCCATACCCCCCATATCCCCCATATCCCCCATACCCCCCATACCGCCCCATAGCGCCCCTCACCGTTGCGGCTGTTCTGTTTGAGGGTGTTGGCCGACAGCTGGATCACCGTTTCGCCCCCAAATTCCTGGGGGAACACCAGCTCCTGGAGCTGCCCTTCCGTGTTGAGCACCGTCACCTCCAGCACTGTGGGGCACACGCGGACCCATGGATGGGGGCCCCAGCACCCTAGCAGGGAGCTAAGGCTTGGGTATCCCAATGGGGGGAACACTGGGGTCTATGGGCTATGGATGGGGGTCACCCCCATAGCAATGGGTATCCCAATGGGGGGGACACTGTGCTCTATGACCCATAGGTGTGGGTCACACACAGCCATGGGTATCCCAATGGGATGATAGTGGGGTCTATAGCCCATGGGTGTGGGTCACCCCATAACAATGGGTATCCCAATGGGGTGGACAGTGGGGTCTATGGGTCATGGGTGAGGGTCACCCCATAGCAATGGGTATCCCAATGGGGGGGACACTGGGGTCTATGGGTCATGGGTGGGGGTCACCCCATAGCAATGGGCATCCCAATGGGGGGGACAGTGGGGTCTATGGGTCATGGGTGGGGGTCACCCCCATAGCAATGGGTATCCCAATGGGGGACACTGGGGTCTATGGGTCATGGGTGGGGGTCACCCCCATAGCAATGGGTATCCCAATGGGGGGGACACTGGGGTCTATGGGCTATGGGTGGGGGTCACCCCCATAGCAATGGGTATCCCAATGGGGGGGGACACTGTGCTCTATGACCCATAGGTGTGGGTCACACACAGCCATGGGTATCCCAATGGGATGATAGTGGGGTCTATAGCCCATGGGTGTGGGTCACCCCATAACAATGGGTATCCCAATGGGGTGGACACTGGGGTCTATGGGTCATGGGTGAGGGTCACCCCATAGCAATGGGTATCCCAATGGGGGGGACAGTGGGGTCTATGGGTCATGGGTGGGGGTCACCCCCATAGCAATGGGTATCCCAATGGGGGGAAAACATGGGTGGGGGCCACCCCCATAGCAATGGGTATCCCAATGGGGTGGACACTGGGGTCTATGGGTCATGGGTGGGGGCCACCCCCATAGCAATGGGTATCCCAATGGGGGGAACACATGGGTGGGGGTCACCCCCATAGCAATGGGTATCCCAATGGGGGGGACACTGGGGTCTATGGGTCATGGGTGAGGGTCACCCCCATAGCAATGGGTATCCCAATGGGGGGGACACTGGGGTCTATGGGTCATGGGTGAGGGTCACCCCATAGCAATGGGTATCCCAATGGGGGGGACACTGGGGTCTATGGGTCATGGGTGGGGGTCACCCCATAGCAATGGGTATCCCAATGGGGGGGACAGTGGGGTCTATGGGCTATGGATGGGGGTCACCCCCATAGCAATGGGTATCCCAATGGAGGGAACACTGGGGTCTATGGGTCATGGGTGGGGGTCACCCCCATAGCAATGGGTATCCCAATGGGGGGAACACATGGGTGGGGGTCACCCCCATAGCAATGGGTATCCCAATGGGGGGGACACTGGGGTCTATGGGTCATGGGTGGGGGTCACCCCCATAGCAATGGGTATCCCAATGGGGGGGACACTGGGGTCTATGGGTCATGGGTGGGGGTCACCCCCATAGCAATGGGTATCCCAATGGGGGGGACACTGGGGTCTATGGGCTATGGGTGGGGGTCACCCCCATAGCAATGGGTATCCCAATGGGGGGGACAGTGGGGTCTATGGGTCATGGGTGGGGGTCACCCCCATAGCAATGGGTATCCCAATGGGGGGGACACTGTGCTCTATGACCCATAGGTGTGGGTCACACACAGCCATGGGTATCCCAATGGGATGATAGTGGGGTCTATAGCCCATGGGTGTGGGTCACCCCATAACAATGGGTATCCCAATGGGGGGGACACTGGGGTCTATGGGTCATGGGTGGGGGTCAGCCCCATAGCAATGGGTATCCCAATGGGGCAGACAATGGGGTCTATGGGCTATGGGTGGGGGTCACCCCATAGCAATGGGTATCCCAATGGGGTGGACACTGGGGTCTATGGGTCATGGGTGGGGGTCACCCCCATAGCAATGGGTATCCCAATGGGGGGAACACATGGGTGGGGGTCACCCCCATAGCAATGGGTATCCCAATGGGGCAGACAATGGGGTCTATGGGCTATGGGTGGGGGTCATCCCATAGCAATGGGTCTCCCAATGGGGGGGACACTGGGGTCTATAGCCCATTGGTGGGGGTCCCTCCCATAGCAATGGGTCTCCCAATGGGATGCACACTGCTCTCTATGACCCCTCGGTGTGGGTCCCCTCCATAGCAATGAGCCTCCCAGTGGGACGCACACTTCTCTCTCCGACCCACATGTGTGGGTCCCCCCATAGCCATGGGTCTCCCAATGGGGCAGACACTGCTCTCTATGACCCCTCGGTGTGAGTCCCCCCATAGCAATGAGCATCCCAATGGGACGCACACTTCTCTCTCCGACCCACATGTGTGGGTCCCCCCATAGCCATGGGTCTCCCAATGGGGCAGACACTGCTCTCTATGACCCATAGGTGTGAGTCCCCCCATAGCAATGAGCATCCCACTGGGACGCACACTTCTCTCTCCGACCCACACGTGTGGGTCCCTGCCATAGCAATGAGCCTCCCAATGGGACGCACACTGCTCTCTCCGACCCACACGTGTGGGTCCCTGCCATAGCCATGGGTCTCCCAATGGGGCAGACACTGCTCTCTATGACCCATAGGTGTGAGTCCCCCCATAGCAATGAGCCTCCCAATGGGACGCACACTGCTCTCTATGACCCATAGGTGTGAGTCCCCCCATAGCAATGAGCCTCCCAATGGGACACACACTTCTCTCTCCGACCCACACGTGTGGGTCCCTGCCATAGCAATGAGCCTCTCAATGGGACGCACACTTCTCTCTATGACCCATAGGTGTGAGTCCCCCCATAGCAATGAGCCTCCCAATGGGACGCACACTTCTCTCTCCGACCCACATGTGTGGGTCCCCCCATAGCCATGGGTCTCCCAATGGGGCAGACACTGCTCTCTATGACCCATAGGTGTGAGTCCCCCCATAGCAATGGGTCACCCAATGGGACGCACACTGCTCTCTCCGACCCACACGTGTGGGTCCCTGCCATAGCAATGAGCATCCCAATGGGACGCACACTTCTCTCTCCGACCCACATGTGTGGGTCCCCCCCATAGCAATGAGCATCCCAATGGGACGCACACTGTGCTCTATGACCCATCGGCGTGAGTCCCCCCATAGCAATGAGCCTCCCACTGGGACGCACACTTCTCTCTCCGACCCACACGTGTGGGTCCCTGCCATAGCAATGAGCCTCCCAATGGGACACACACTTCTCTCTCCGACCCACACGTGTGGGTCCCTGCCATAGCAATGAGCCTCCCAATGGGGCAGACACTGCTCTCTATGACCCATAGGTGTGAGTCCCCCCATAGCAATGAGCCTCCCAATGGGACGCACACTTCTCTCTCCGACCCACACGTGTGGGTCCCTGCCATAGCAATGAGCCTCCCAATGGGGCAGACACTGCTCTCTATGACCCATAGGTGTGAGTCCCCCCATAGCAATGAGTCACCCAATGGGACGCACACTTCTCTCTCCGACCCACACGTGTGGGTCCCTGCCATAGCCATGGGTCTCCCAATGGGGCAGACACTGCTCTCTATGACCCATAGGTGTGAGTCCCCCCATAGCAATGAGCATCCCAATGGGACGCACACTTCTCTCTCCGACCCACACGTGTGGGTCCCTGCCATAGCAATGAGCATCCCAATGGGACGCACACTTCTCTCTCCGACCCACATGTGTGGGTCCCCCCATAGCCATGGGTCTCCCAATGGGGCAGACACTGCTCTCTATGACCCATAGGTGTGAGTCCCCCCATAGCAATGGGTCACCCAATGGGACGCACACTGTGCTCTATGACCCATCGGCGTGAGTCCCCCCATAGCAATGAGCATCCCAATGGGACGCACACTTCTCTCTCCGACCCACACGTGTGAGTCCCCCATAGCAATGAGCCTCCCAGTGGGACGCACACTTCTCTCTCCGACCCACACGTGTGGGTCCCTGCCATAGCAATGAGCCTCTCAATGGGACGCACACTTCTCTCTCCGACCCACACGTGTGGGTCCCTGCCATAGCAATGAGCATCCCAATGGGACGCACACTTCTCTCTCCGACCCACACGTGTGAGTCCCCCCATAGCAATGAGTCACCCAATGGGACGCACACTTCTCTCTCCGACCCACACGTGTGAGTCCCCCCATAGCAATGGGTCACCCAATGGGACGCACACTTCTCTCTCCGACCCACACGTGTGGGTCCCGTTCCCCCCCCCGCCCGCCCCACACATCCGTGGGTCCCCCCTCACCCAGGTTCTGCCTGGCGGCCAGGAAGCGCGCGGGCTCGCGGACGTTGTCGGCCAGCAGGAAGGCTCCCTCCTCCAGGACGTCGAGCAGCAGCGTGGCCGTGTGCGCCCGCTGCGCGCCCCCCATGTCCCGCCACGACTCCAGCGCCTCGGCCCGCAGGAGGTTGTCCACGGCCTCCACCACCGCCTGCCGACAGGGAGGGGGCGGGGTCACAAACACGTGGCCACGCCCCCATCCCAGGACGTGGACACGCCCCCCTCCAAGGACATAGGACACGCCCCCATCCAAGGACATAGGCCACGCCCCCCTCCAAGGACATAGGCCACGCCCCCATCCCAGGACATAGGACACGCCCCCCTCCAAGGACATAGGACACGCCCCCCTCCAAGGACATAGGCCACGCCCCCCGCCAAGGACATGCCCCCATCCCAGGACATAGGACACGCCCCCTTCCAAGGACATAGGACACGCCCCCATCCCAGGACATAGGACACGCCCTCCTCCAAGGACATAGGACACGCCCCCCCTCCCAGGACATAGGACACGCCCTCCTCCAAGGACATAGGACACGCCCCCATCCCAGGACATAGGACACACCCCCATCCCAGGACGTGGACACGCCCCCCTCCAAGGACATAGGACACGCCCCCCTCCAAGGACATAGGACACGCCCCCCTCCAAGGACATAGGACACGCCCCCCTCCAAGGACATAGGACACGCCCCCCTCCAAGGACATAGGACACGCCCCCCTCCAAGGACATAGGACACGCCCCCCTCCAAGGACATAGGACACGCCCCCTCCAAGGACATAGGACACGCCCCCCTCCAAGGACATAGGACACGCCCCCTCCAAGCCCATAGGACACGCCCCCCCTCCAAGCCCATAGGACACGCCCCCCTCCAAGGACATAGGACACGCCCCCCTCCAAGCCCATAGGACACGTCCTCCGCAGAGAACACGCCCAGAGTCTCTAAGCCACGCCCCCTCTGAATCAGACCACGCCCCCTTAGGCCACACCCACGCGGCCATGATCCCGTAAAAGCCACGCCCCCTCCGATCAGGCCACGCCCACCATAGGAGGCTCCACCCACCGCGCCATCCTCTCCAGGACACGCCCCCTATGTGGCCACGCCCTATCTGGCCACGCCCCATCCACGTGGAGCCTCAGACCACGCCCATCCCCTCAAGCCACGCCCCCACCGCGGAGAGCCTGTGCCAATCGCAGGCCACGCCCCCCCTCCAAAGCCATAGGACACGCCCCCCTCCTCCACAGAGAACACGCCCAGATTCTATAAGCCACGCCCCCACCTGCGCCAATCGCAGGCCACGCCCACAATGACAGGGCTCCGCCCACTGCCGCATCCAATCTCCTCACACCACGCCCCCCCCCCCCCCCCAGACCCTGTGCAGGCCACACCCCCCACAGCAGCAAGCCACGCCCATGCTCTCAAAGCCACGCCCCCACCCCTCAGACTGTGACCCCCCACCAGGCCACGCCCACCTGACCTATAACAAGCCACGCCCCCTTCGCGTCAGACCACACCCATGCACTCAAAGCCACGCCCCCACCACTTAGACCCCTCCTCAGGCCACCCCCATCAGACCACGCCCACAACACATAGGCCCCGCCCACCCCAACGCTCCACCTCCATGCCTAAACCACGCCCCCTCCATCTCAGGCCACGCCCACCCACCTGCACCAACTCCCCCCCAATTCCCCGCCCCTCAAGCCCCTCCCACCCCATTCCGCGCCCCCCCCAGGCCCCGCCCCCCCCAAGCCCCACCCATGCAGAGGCCACGCCCCCCGCTCACCTTGATGTAATCCTTGCACGTGCGCTCACGCTTGTGCATCTGGGGGGGGGGGGGGGGAGAAACAACAGAACCGGTGGGGCCGGACCCACAAGTGTGGGGCTGGGACCCCACAATGTGTGGGGCAGGAGGACCCTGACCTCTGGGGCTGGGTTTTGCGTCCCCAAAGGCAGTTTTGGGGTGCTCCCCAGCCCAGTTTTGGGTCCCCCCCCCCCCAAGCCCAGTTTTGGGGGGTCCAGTCCGTGTTAGGGGTGCCCTGTTTTGGGGTCCCTTGGGTCAGTTTTGGGGTCCCCTGTAACTATTTGGGGGTGCCCCCGATCAGGCTTAGGGGGGCCCCGTCCATGTTTAGGGGTGCTCTGACCTTCTTTGAGGGTTCCCTGCCCCATATTTGGGTCCCCCGGCCCATTTGGGGCTGCCCTGACCTTGGTGTAGCTCTTTGGGGTGCCCCTGTCCCATATTGGGGTGCCCTGGCTCAGTTTGGGGGTTCCTTGCCCCTATTGGGGTGCCCTGGGTCCCTTTTGGGGGTGCCCCTGTCCCCTATCGGGGTGCCCTGGGTCCCATTTCGGGTCTGCCCTGACCTTATTGTAGCTCTTTGGGGTGCCCTGGCTCAGGTATGGGGGTGCCCCTGTCCCTGTATCACCCATAGGGGCCCCTCTATCACCCATAGGTGTCCCTCTCTCCCCTATGGGGTGCCCCTCTCTCCCCTATGAGGTGCCCCTCTCTCCCCATGGGGTGCCCCTGTCTCCCCCATAGGTGCCCCTGTCTCCCTATGAGGTGCCCCTCTATCCCCCATAGGTGCCCCTGTATCACCCATAGGTGCTCCTCTATCACCCATAGGTGCCCCTGTCTCCCCTATGGGGTGCCTCTCTCTCCCCTATGGGGTGCCCCTGTCTCCCCTATGGGGTGCCCCTCTTTCCCCTATGGGGTGCCCCTCTCTCCCCTATGGGGTGCCCCTGTCTCCTTATGAGGTGCCCCTGTCTCCCCTATGGGGTGCCCCTCTTTCCCCTATGGGGTGCCCCTCTCTCCCCTATGGGGTGCCCCTCTTTCCCCTATGGGGTGCCCCTCTCTCCCCTATGGGGTGCCCCTGTCTCCTTATGAGGTGCCCCTCTCTCCCCTATGGGGTGCCCCTGTCTCCCTTATGTGGTACCCCTCTCTCCCCTATGGGGTGCTTCTGTCTCCCCTATGGGGTGCCCCTCTCTCCGCTATGGGGTGCCCCTGTCTCCTTATGAGGTGCCCCTCTCTCCCCTATGGGGTGCCCCTGTCTCCCCTATGGGGTGCCCCTCTCTCCCCTATGGGGTGCCCCTGTCTCCCTATGAGGTGCCCCTCTCTCCCCATGGGGTGCCCCTGTCTCCCCTATGGGGTGCCCCTCTATCCCCCATAGGTGCCCCTGTATCACCCATAGGTGCTCCTCTATCAACCATAGGTGCCCCTGTCTCCCCTATGGGGTGCCCCTCTATCCCCCATAGGTGCCCCTGTATCACCCATAGGTGCTCCTCTATCACCCATAGGTGCCCCTCTCTCCCCTATGGGGTGCCCCTGTCTCCCCTATGGGGTGCCCCTGTCTCCCTATGAGGTGCCCCTCTATCCCCCATAGGTGCCCCTGTATCACCCATAGGTGCTCCCCTATCACCCATAGGTGCCCCTGTATCACCCATAGGTGCTCCCCTATCACCCATAGGTGCCCCTGTCTCCCCTATGGGGTGCCCCTGTCTCCCCTATGGGGTGCCCCCACCTTGTTGTAGTTCTTCCCCGCCGATTCCCTCTCCAGCGGCCGCAGGGCCTGGAGCTGCGCGTCCAGGATGTCGAGGAGCTGCTCCAGGAGCCGCACGCCCGAGCTCACGTCGCCGGCGTAGACGGGGCCCCGCGTGAGCCGGGCCAGGTCCGCGGCGATGCTGGCGGCGTTCTCGCCGCTCTTGATCTGCCCGGGGGAGACACAGTGGGGGAAGGAACCCAAACGGACCCGAAACGGCGCAAACGGACCCAAAACCGACCCAAAACACAGCAAACGGACCCAAAATGGACACAAAACACAGCAAACGGACCCAAAATGGACCCAAAACACAGCAAACGGACCCAAAATGGACACAAAACACAGCAAACGGACCCAAAACGGACCCAAAACAGAGCAAACGGACCCAAAATGGACACAAAACACAGCAAACGGACCCAAAACGGACCCAAAACAGACCCAAAATGGACACAAAACTGAGCAAACGGACCCAAAACGGACCCAAAACAGAGCAAACGGACCCAAAATGGACACAAAACATAGCAAACGGACCCAAAACGGACCCAAAACGGCGCAAACGGACCCAAAACGGACCCAAAACAGACCCAACAGACCCAAAATGGACACAAAACATAGCAAACGGACCCAAAACGGACCCAAAACGGCGCAAATGGACCCAAAACGGACCCAAAACAGAGCAAACGGACCCAAAACGGACCCAAAACAGAGCAAACGGACCCAAAATGGACACAAAACATAGCAAACGGACCCAAAACGGACCCAAAACGGCGCAAACGGACCCAAAACGGACCCAAAACAGACCCAACAGACCCAAAATGGACACAAAACATAGCAAACGGACCCAAAACGGACCCAAAACAGACCCAACAGACCCAAAATGGACACAAAACATAGCAAACGGACCCAAAACGGACCCAAAACGGCGCAAACGGACCCAAAACGGACCCAAAACAGACCCAACAGACCCAAAATGGACCCAAAACGGACCCAAAACGGCGCAAACGGACCCAAAACGGACCCAAAACAGCCGCAACAGACCCAAAATGGACCCAAAACATAGCAAACGGACCCAAAACGGACCCAAAATGGCGCAAACGGACCCAAAAACGGACCCAAAACAGACCCAACAGACCCAAAATGGACCCAAACGGACCCAAAACAGAGCAAACGGACCCAAAACCGACCCAAAACACAGCAAACGGACCCAAAATGGCACAAACGGACCCAAAACGGACCCAAAACAGCGCAAACGGACCCAAAATGGCACAAACGGACGCGAAACGGACCCAAAACAGCGCAAACGGACCCAAAATGGCACAAACGGACGCAAAACGGACCCAAAACAGAGCAAACGGACCCAAAACCGACCCAAAACACAGCAAACGGACCCAAAATGGCACAAACGGACGCAAAACGGACCCAAAACAGAGCAAACAGACCCAAAATGGCACAAACGGACACGAAACGGACCCAAAACAGCGCAAACGGAGACGAAACCGACCCAAAACAGAGCAAACAGACCCAAAATGGCACAAACGGACCCAAAATGGCACAAACGGACCCAAAACGGACACAAAACAGCGCAAACGGACCCAAAACCGACCCAAACCGACCCCAATGGACCCAAAACCAACCCAAACAGACCCAAAACAGCACAAATGGAACCAAAATGGACCCAAAATGGCGCAAACGGAGCCAAAACGGACTCAAAAGGGACCCAAAACAGCGCAAATGGACCCAAAACAGCGCAAACGGACCCAAAACCGTCCCAAACCGACCCAAACGGACCCAAACCGACCCAAACAGACACAAAACGGCGCAAACGGAACTGAAACGGACCCAAAATGGCACAAACGGAGCCGAAATGGACCCAAAATGGACCCAAAACAGCGCAAATTGACCCAAAACGGACCCAAAACAGAGCAAACGGACCCAAAACGGCACAAATGGACCCCAAACCGGCACAAAAGGACCCAAAACCGTCCCAAACCGACCCTAACGGACCCAAACAGACACAAAACGGCACAAATGGAACTGAAACGGACCCAAAATGGCACAAATGGAGCCGAAACGGACCCAAAATGGACCCAAAACAGCGCAAACTGCCCCAAAACGGACCCAAAACAGAGCAAACGGACCCAAAACGGACCCAAAACAGCGCAAACGGACCCAAAACAGCCCCAACGGACCCAAAAGGGACCCAAAACAGAGCAAACGAACCCAAAACAGCGCAAACGGACCCAAAAGGGACCCAAAACAGAGCAAATGGACCCAAAACATGCCCAACGGACCCAAAACGGACACAAAACAGAGAAAGCTGACCCAAAACTGAGCAACGGACCCAAAACAGCACAAATGGAACAAAAACAGACCCAAAACTGACCCAAATGGACCAAAACGGACCCAAAACCAGCACAAATGGACCCAAAACAGACCCAAAACAGCGCAAACGGACCCAAACGGGCACAAACGGACCCAAAACAGATCCAAAACAGGGCAAACGGACCCAAAACGGCACAAACGGACACGAAACGGACCCAAAATGGCACAAACGGACCCAAACCGGCGCAAACAGACCCAAAACAGACCCAAAACAGCGCAAACTGACCCAAAACGGACCCAAAACAGAGCAAACGGACCCAAAACGGACCCAAAACAGCGCAAACGGACCCAAAACAGCCCCAACGGACCCAAAAGGGACCCAAAACAAAACGAACCCAAAACAGCACAAACGGACCCAAAAGGGACCCAAAACAGAGCAAACGGACCCAAAACAGACACAATGGAGCCAAAACGGACACAAAACAGAGCAAGCTGACCCAAAACAGAGCAAACGGACCCAAAACAGCACAAATGGAACAAAAACAGACCCAAAACTGACCCAAATGGACCAAAACGGACCCAAAACCAGCACAAATGGACCCAAAACAGACCCAAAACAGCGCAAACGGACCCAAAACAGATCCAAAACAGGGCAAACGGACCCAAAACGGCACAAACGGACACGAAACAGACCCAAAATGGCACAAACGGACCCAAACCGGCGCAAACAGACCCAAAACGGACCCAAAACAGCGCAAACGGACCCAAAACGGACCCAAAACAGAGCAAACGGACCCAAAACGGACCCAAACCGGCGCAACAGACCCAAAACGGACCCAAACAGCGCAAACGGACCCAAAACGGACCCAAAACAGAGCAAACGGACCCCAAAACGGCACAAACGGAGATGAAACTGACCCAAAAACGGCACAAACGGAGACGAAATGGAAACAAAACTGACCCAAACGGACCCAAAACTGACCCAAAACGTCACAAATGCAGACGAAACGGACCCAAAACGGTACAAACGGACCCAAAACCGACCCAAACGGATTCAAAGTCAACCCAAACGGACCCAAAACGGCACAAATGGAACCGAAACGGACCCAAAATGGCACAAACGGAACTGAAATGGACCCAAAATGGCACAAACGGACCCAAAACGGACCCAAACCGACCCAAAGGGAGATGAACCTGACCCAAAACGGCACAAATGGACCCAAAACGGACCCAAAACGGCACAAACGGAGACGAAACGAACCCAAAACGGCACAAACAGAACCAAAACGGACCCAAAACTGCACAAATGGAACCAAAACGAACCCAAAACGGCACAAATGGAAACAAAACAGACCAAAACCGGCACAAACGGAACCAAAACGGACCCAAAACCGACCCAAACGGACCCAAAACGGGCACAAACGGACCCAAACCGGCGCAAACGGACCCAAAATTGCCGAAACTAGCCCCAAACAGCCCCAAAACACCCAAAACACCCCAAACCAGGCCAAAACACCCCAAACACCCCAAAACAGCCCCCAAACACCAAAAAAGAGCAGTTTTGGGGTGTCCCCAGTTTTGGGGTGCCCCCGGTTTTGGGGTGCCCCCATCGTGGTGTCCCCAGTTTTGGGAGGATCTCATTGGGGTGACCTCGGTTTTGAGGGGTTCCCATTGGGGTTCCCCCAGTTTTGAGGTGTCCCTGGTTTTGGGGTTCCCCTGGTTTTGGGGTGCCCCCGGTTTTGGGGTGTCCCCGTTTTTGGGGTGTCCCCAGTTTTGGGAGGATCTCATTGGGGTGACCTCGGTTTTGAGAGGTTCCCATTGGGGTTCCCCCTAGTTTTGAGGTGTCCCTGGTTTTGGGGTTCCCCTGGTTTTGGGGTGCCCCCGGTTTTGGGGTGCCCCTGGTTTTGGGGTGCCACATGTTTTTGGGGTGCCCCCATCGGGGTTTCCCCGTTTTTGGGGTGTCCCCAGTTTTGGGAGGATCTCATTGGGGTGACCTCGGTTTTGAGGGGTTCCCATTGGGGTTCCCCCAGTTTTGGGGTGTCCCCGGTTTTGGGGTGTCCCCAGTTTTGGGAGGATCTCATTGGGGTGACCTCGGTTTTGAGGGGTTCCCATTGGGGTTCCCCCAGTTTTGGGGTTCCCCCAGTTTTGGGGTGTCCCCAGTTTTGGGGTGCCCCCATCGTGGTGTCCCCAGTTTTGGGAGGATCTCATTGGGGTGACCTCGGTTTTGAGGGGTTCCCATTGGGGTTCCCTCAGTTTTGAGGTGTCCCTGGTTTTGGGGTTCCCCTGGTTTTGGGGTGTCCCCAGTTTTGGGGTGCCCCCATCGTGGTGTCCCCAGTTTTGGGAGGATCTCATTGGGGTGACCTCGGTTTTGAGGGTTCCCATTGGGGTTCCCCAGTTTTGGGGTGTCCCCGGTTTTGGGGTGTCCCGGTTTTGGGGTGCCCCCCCCGTACCTTCTGTGCCACTTGGTTCACCCAGGGGCTGGTGCAGTTGCTGAGGTCGGGGCCGCGGGGGTTCCAGACCCCCAAACCCAGCAGGCACTGGAAGGAGGCGATGCCTGGGGGGGGGCAGGGTGGGGGTCAGGGTGGGGGTCACGGGGGGTCACAAGGGGGTCAGGGTGGGGGTCACGGGGGGGTCAGGGTGGGGGTCGGGGTGGGAGTCAGGGTGGGGGTCACGGGGGGGTCACAGGGGGGTCACGGTGGGGGTCAGGGTGGGGGTCACAGGGGGATCAGGGTGGGGGTCAGGGTGGGGGTCACGTGGGGGGTCAGGGTGGGGGTCACGGGGGGGTCACAGGGAGGTCAGGGTGACGGGTCACGGTGGGGGCCACAGTGGGGGTCACAAGGGGGTCAGGGTGGGGGTCACAGGGGGGTCACGGGGAGGTCAGGGTGCGGGTCAGGGTGGGGGTCAGGGTGGGGGTCAGGGTGGGGGTCACGGGGGGGTCAGGGTGGGGGTCGGGGTGGGGGTCAGGGTGGGATTCAGGGTGGGGGGTCAGGGTGGGGGTCACAGGGGGGTCACGGGGTGTCAGGGTGCGGGTCACGGTGGGGGTCAGGGTGGGGGA